>NW_028276811.1:0-52605 GCF_052056855.1 Sturnus vulgaris
AGGACAAGACATTAAATATATTTACTGATTCTAAATATGCATATGCGGTAATACATGCATTTGGAAAACTATGGGGAAAAAAAGAGGTTTATTAAGCTGCAGAAGAAAGAAGAAAAAAATTGGTTTACAAGGGATGGCAAGCAGTGGATACCAAAAGCTCTAGCCTTACAATTGTTAAAACAACTTCATTAAAGGAGTCGTTCTGTGCCTTCTTTGGGGTGAGGAAAAAAGGCTGAGGGGGGCTCCGACGTGGTTTGGGGCACCCCAAGGTCCCTGGGAGAGGGAGCCGGGCTGCGCTGGAGGAGCAGGTGAGTCGGGCATGGCGGGGGGTCATGGTGGGTGCCAGAACATTGAGAGGGAGGGGTGGGTGTAGAATGCATGAAAAACAGAACCTTAAAAAATAGCTAAATATAGTCTAAAAGGAATGTTTTATTGGCTTGTGTTTGGATAGAGGTAGGGTTTTTTTATAGATACTGTAAATAGAAAAGATAAAGAATAAAAATATAGAAGCAAATATAAGAAACCAATATATAAATATATTACATTACATTATATTATGTTATGAAAATAGAAATATATAAATATTCAGACTTTAAAAGGAATGTTTTATTGGTTTTTATTTGGTTAGAGGAGGGTTTTTTGAAAATAATATAGGCAAAAATATACAAATATGCAAAAATAGATACTGACATAAAATTATTATAACTATATATGCATATATATATGTAAGTATAAATCTATAGAAATAAATATAAATATAAAATACATGTATGTAGTATGTAATAGAAATAATTTATCGATTTTAATATGTTCTATTAAATAGTATGTTATAATAGAATGTAAATAGCATCTAGTATATTAATATACTAGTAAAAACTACATTAAATAGTATATAAATATAGAATACACAATATAGACATATAAATCTACAGATATAAATATGAAAACTAAATAGAAAAATATATTCAAATATAATTTAAAATAATCGAGTTTTTTGTTTCTATTTGGTTAGAGGCAGAGCTTTTAAAGAAATAATATTAAAAACTATGAACCTCCAAGTATAGATGGATATAGATAAAATAGAAATACCATTAGTAATATAAATCTATGTATATAATGAATAATAAAATAATATTGTATATATGATAAATAGAATAGCAATTAAATTGAATATATGAAATATGTATAGATTATGACTAGAAATTAAATATTAAAAAATAGATGATTTATATATATAAAAGTTTTTTTTTTTCATTTGGTCAGAGGCAGGGCATTTTTAGTTTGGGTCGGGGTTTTTTTGGGGCGTTCATTGAGAGGATTTTATGACGGGTGGGGACTCTGGTGCTTGGAACTCTCTCCCTTCTCTGTCTGTCCCTGACAGGGCGGCAGTGCCGGGCTGAGTTGGGCGGCAGTGCTGCCGCCGTGTGGACACGGGCGGGTACTGCACCGTGCCCCTCTCAGGATGGCGGAAGGGCCCGCGGGCCGGGACCCAGCCCTGCGGCAGCGCTCAAGATGGCGGCCTCTCTAGGACCCCGGCGGATAGGCGTTTACATAAAACGCCTGTCCGCGCTCGCCGGCGCCCTCACGCCCGCGGCACCGCGGACCGCGCGGCCGTTGTCGGCACGCTCTGACACGTCCGGGAAAATTGTCGGCGAGCGGATCGGCGTCGGCGATTTAATCAGGCATCTTATGCCTACACACCGGGGTCCTGATTTTTTCCCGCCCTTTCTGCCGCCATTTTTGGCAGGTCAGCCGGAGTGCCTCCCGAGCCGCCATTTTGAGAGTGCGGACACACTCAAGATGGCGGCCTCTCTAGGACCCCGGCGGATAGGCGTTTACATAAAACGCCTGTCCGCGCCCGCCGGCGCCCTCACGCCCGCGGCACCGGGGACCGCGCGGCCGTTGTCGGCACGTTCTGACACGTCCGGGAAAATTGTCGGCGAGCGGATCGGCGTCGGCGATTTAATCAGGCATCTTATGCCTACACACCGGGGTCCTGATTTTTTCCCGCCCTTTCTGCCGCCATTTTTGGCAGGTCAGCCGGGGTGCCGCCCGAGCCGCCATTTTGAGAGTGCGGACACACTCAAGATGGCGGCCTCTCTAGGACCCCGGCGGATAGGCGTTTACATAAAACGCCTGTCCGCGCCCGCCGGCGCCCTCACGCCCGCGGCACCGCGGACCGCGCGGCCGTTGTCGGCACGCTCTGAAACGTCCGGGAAAATTGGCGGCGAGCGGATCGGCGTCGGCGATGTAATCAGGCATCTTATGCCTACACACCGGGGTCCTGATTTTTTCCCGCCCTTTCTGCCGCCATTTTTGGCAGGTCAGCCGGGGTGCCGCCCGAGGCGCCATTTTGAGAGTCCCGACACGCTCAAGATGGCGGCCTCTCTAGGACCCCGGCGGATAGGCGTTTACATAAAACGCCTGCCCGCGTTCGCCGGCATAAAAATAAATATGCATAAATATAAACATAGACATAAACATGCACAAACGTTAACCTGCATAGATATAAACATAAACATAAACATAAACATAAACATAAACATAAACATGCAAAACAATAATAATAAATATAAATAGAAATAGAAATAGAAATACAAACATTAATAAAATCAGTGAGAAAGGGGGTAAAATCAGTGAGAAATGGGGGGGAAAAACCATGAAAAATGATGGAAAAATCAGAGAGAAATGGGGGAAAAATCGGTGAGGAATGGGGAAAAAGATCAACGAAAAATTGGGAAAAATCAGTCAGAAGTGGGGGATAAAAATCAGTGAGAAATGGGGGGAAAAGTCGGTGAGAAATGGGGAAAAAATCAGTGATTAATGGGCGGGAAAATGCATGAAAAATGGGGGGAATAATTCAGAGAGAAATGGGGGCAAATATCAGTGAGAAATGGGGGGGGAAATCAGGAAATATCCATGAAAATTGGGGGAAACATCCATGAAAAATGGCGGAAAAAATCAATGAAAAATGGCGGAAAAAATCAGTGAGAAATGGGGAAAAATGGGGAAAAAGGAGTGATAAATGGGGGAAAAAATCAGTGAGAAATGGGGAAAAATGGGGAAAAAATCCACGAAAAATGGGTGGAAAAATCCATGAAAAATCAACGGAAAAATCAGTGAGAAATGGGGAAAACATCATGGTGAAATGGGGCAAAAATCAGAGAGAAATGGGGAAAAATCATTGAAAAATGGGGGATAAAAATCAGTGAGAAATGGGGGGAAAATGGGGAAAAACATCAGTGAGAAATGGGGAAAATAATCAGTGAGAAATGGGGAAAATTTGGGAAAAATCCAGGAAAATTGCGGGAAAAAATGCTTGAAAAATTGGGGAAAAAATCCGAGAGAAAATCCCCGGGAAAAACCCCCCGGAATCCCCGAGAAAATCCCCCGGAATTCCCCGGGAAAATCCCCCCGGAATCCCCTGGAAAATCCCCCTGAATTCCCCGAGAAACTCATCCCGGAATCCCCGTGATAATCCGTCCGCTATCCCCGAGAAAATCCCCCAGGAATCCCCCAGAAAATCTCCCCGAAATCCCCGGGATAATCTCCCCGGAATCCCCGAGAAAATCCGCCCCGAATCCCCTGGAAGATTCCCCCGGAATCCCCGAGAAAATCCCCCGGAATCCCCGGGAAAATCCCCCAGGAAAATCCCCGGGATAATCACCCCGGAATCCCCTGGAAAATCCCCTAGGAATCCCCGAGAAAATCCCTCCGGAATTCGCCGGGAAAATCCCCCCGGAATCCCCCAGAAAATCCCCCCGGAATACTCTGCAATATCCCCCCGGAATCCCCTGGATAATCCCCCCGGAATCCCCGATAAAATCCCCCTGGAATCTCCAGGAAAATGCCCCGGGAATACGTGAGAAAATCTCCCCGGAATCCCCGAGAAAATCCCCCCTGAATCCCCGAGAAAATCCCCCCGGAATTCCCGAGAAAATCCCCCCGGATTCCCCTGAAAATCCCTCGGAATTCCCCGGGAAAATCCTCCCGGAATCCAAGAGAAAATCCTCCCGGAATCCAAGAGAAAATCCTCCCGGAATCCACGAGAAAATCCGCCCGGAATCCCCGGGAAAATCCTCCAGAAATCCCCGAGAAAATCCCCCGGAGTCCCCGGGAAAATCAACCCGGAATCGCCGGGAAAATCCCCCCAGAATCCCCGAGAAAATCCCCCGGAATTCCCCTAGAAAATCCCCCCGGACTCCCCGAGAAATTTCCCCCGGAATCCCCGGGAAAATAGCCCCCGGAATCCGCGAGAAAATCCCCCCGGAATCCACGCGAAAATCCCCCAGAAATCCCTGTGAAAGCCCCCCCGGAATCCCCAAGAAAATCTCCCCGGAATCCCCGAGAAAATTCGCCCGTAATACTCGGGAAAATATGCCCGGAATCCCCTGGAAAAACCCCCCGGAATCCCCTGGATAATCCCCCCGGAATCCCCGATAAAATCCCCCTGGAATCTCCAGGAAAATGCCCCGGGAATACGCGAGAAAATCCCCCCGGAATCCCCTGGAAAATCCCCCCTGAATCCCCGAGAAAATCCCCCCGGATTCCCCTGAAAATCCCTCGGAATCCCCGGGCAAATCTCCCCGGACTCCCCGAGAAAATCCCCCCGGAATTCCCCGGGAAAATCCCCCCGGAATCCCCGAGAAAATCCCCTAGAATTCCCCGGGATAATCCCCCCGGAATCCCCGAGAAAATCCCCCCGCAATCACCGAGAAAATCCCCCCGGAATCGCCGGAATAATCCCCTGGAATTCCCCGGGAAAATCATCCCGGAATCCCCGAGAATATCCCCCCGGTATCGCCGAGAAAACCCCCCCGGAATTCCTCGTAAAATCCCCCCGGAATCCCCGGGAAAATCCCTCCGGACTCCCCGAAAAAATCCCCCGGAATCCCCGAGAAAATCCCCCGGAATTTCCCGGGAAAATCACCCCGGAATCCCCGAGAAAATTCTCCCGAAATACTCGGCAAAATCCCCCAGGAATCCACGGAAAATTCCCCGGAATCCAGGAGAAAATACCCCGGAATCCCCATGAAAATCCCCCCGGAATCTCCGAGAAAATCCCCCGGAATCCCCGCGAATATCCCCCCGGAATCCCCGGGAAAATCCCCATGAATTCCCCGGGAAAATAATCTCGGAATCCCCGAGAAAATCTCCCCGGAATCACCGAGATAATGGCCCCGGAATACCCGAGAACATCCCCCGGAATTGCCCGAGAAAATCATCCCGTAATCCCCGAGGAAATCCCCCCGGAACACTCGGGAAAATCCCCCCGGAATTCCTCGTAAAATCACCCCGGATACCCCGGGAAAATCCCTCCGGACTCCCCGAAAAATTCCCCCCGGAATACTCGGGAAAATCCCCCCGGAATCCCCGAGAAAATCCACCCGGAATCCCCTGGAAAATCCACCGGGAATTCCCCGGGAAATTCCTCGCTGAAACCCCTGGAAAATCCCCCCGGAATCCCGGAGAAAATCCCCCCGGAATTCCCCGGGAATATCCCCTCGGAATCCCCGGGAAAATCCCCCGGACTCCCCGAAAAAATCCCCCCGGAATACTCGGGAAAATCCTCCCGGAATTCCCGAGAAAATCCCCCGGAATTCCCTGAGAAAATCGCCCCGGAATCCCAGTGAAAATCCCCCCGGAATCCCCGTGAAAATCCCCCCGGAATCCCCGGGAAAATCCCCCAGGAATCCCCTGGAAAATCCCCCAGGTATCCCCGATAAAATCCCCCTGGAATCCCCTGGAAAATCCCCCTGGAATCGCGGGGAAAAAGCCCCCCGCATTTCCCGGGAAAAATCCCCCCGGAATCCCCGATAAAATCTCCCCGGAATCCCTGAGAAAATCCCCCCGGAATCCGCGAGAAAATATGCCCAGAATCCCCGATAAAATCCCCCCGAAATCCCCCAGAAATTCCCCCCGGAATCCCCGACAAAATCCTCCCGGAATCCCCAGAAAATCCCCCCGGAATCCCCGGAAAATCCCCGCGGAATTCCGGTCCATTTCTGTAGGAGAATAGTTTGTAAGGATAGCGCAGAAGGCACTAGTTGCCAACGAGTTACAGCTGTACTGATTAGCAAGGAGTGGAAACAGCCTTGCCTGCCCAGTGAGGCTGGTTGTTATAAAAGCGTGGGTCAGCTGGCTGCCAGTTTCACTAAGCACAGCTCCAGCTGGAGGTGCAGAGCCTGCTGCAGTGTGGGCTGGAGCCTGCTGGCTGTGCTGCGAGGAGGAAGGGACACGTGGCCGTGCAAGGGATGGACAAGGTGAGAGGATGCTGTGTGTGGGACAGACAGGCTCAGGTGGCTGGGGAAGGGACAGGCTGGGGTTTAGCCAGTCGTACAGAGGAGAGGAGGAGTCGGTGCTGTGTGGAGCTGCCTGTGAGAAAAGGAGTCAGAGTTGCCTCAAAGAAATCTGTGGAGAGAAGGCATGAAAAGTGTGTAATGAAAGACTAATGTTGGTGCCTGTCATGTCTGTCTTGATAGAATTGCTACACGTTTTCTCGGAATGCTTGAATTTAGACATAAAATGAAAACTTTCTTGTAAGAAAGGAATGCATTTCTCACCAAAGTGGTGTAGGGTGGGGGATCACAACTCCCAGATGGCCTGGAAGCGGAACGGCCACAGGGGTTACTGTAACTGGGCCTCCAGTACCAAAGCCCCAGTGGGTTTAAAGGCTAGAGCTGGGCTGGGATTAGCACGGGCTATGCAGCTGGGCTCATGCACAGGTCTGTCAGCACTCCTACCCGAGGACAGTCCCTCACCTAGGGAGAGGTTCTAGGCCTGGAGATGAGGCTGAGTTTGGGAAGGGTGATGAGGACATGGTTAGGGAGGGATGTAAATGCATATCAAAAGACTTAATTTTGAGGGGTGGCAAGCATTAGCTATAAAGCAGTAAGTATTTACAGCTAAAGGCTGGAGGTGGGGGCTGTCTGAGGAGGACAGGACTGTTTAAGGCTGAAGTTGGAAGAGAAACCTTGGTGAAGCTTTTGCGTTAGAAACGGCCTCACCTGCCAAATCAGATTTTTGTCTTCAGGATTGCATGAGTGAGGATGCCACAGCCAAGGAAAAGGTTCAGGTTTGGGAGGCAAAGGCGAGTTAGGCAGGGCTGCAGGGCTGGGGCTTGGCTGTTTCCATACTGCTCAGGGCAGCAAAGGGTAGCTGGCTCACTGGGCCTTGGATCTAGAACTCTTTCTGGAACAAGGTGGAGAGCTGAGGTTCATGCAAGGAAGGGGCCAGGAATTCTTTGTCTGACTGGAAAATGCCAGAGGGGCAGTGTGTGACTCGGATAGGATGATATGTTCGTCTGGCGAGAGTCACAAAAGAATATTTTGGTTTACTGATAACTGGGCAGCTCAGAAGTTACTACTTGACTTAGTTGCTGCTCCCATCTGTTGCACACATAAACAGAGCAAAGCAGACGAATTCTCTCGGAGCCTGAGGTCTTTGACTGGCCCTCCAAAAATGCTGCCCGCTAAAAAACAGACGTGGGGGAGGAAAGTTGTCAGATACAATAGAGCAAGAAAAGGACACGGGCTTCAAAGTGCCCTCCAGCAGACCACGGAAGTGACCTGTCTGGAAGTGAAACCAGCAGTCTGCTTCCCCAGCCTCCTGGAAGCCTCTAACAGCTACACAGGCAGTGAGGGGAGAGAACAATTCAACCTAAAAATAATTTTCAGTAGCGTTCTGCACTGCTGTTAAAAATACTGCAACCAGGGAATGTGGTGTGGTGATAACTATTAGGCCTGTAAGTCTGGTAACTGGGGCTTTTAGCTCAAACATCTCGGTATGGCTACTTTGAGCCTTGTAAAAGCTGCGTTAAGTCCAATTTCTTGGGTAGTTCTACTAGCTCTAGCCTTGCTTTTCATCCCCTCAGTAACAAAGCAACTCCCTCTCGAGAATGTTATTTACTTTCCATATGATGTGCCTACCGATTTCTGGAATTGCAAATGTCTTTGGATACATGCGTAAATTTAAGTTTCAAGAAAGCTGTCAAGCTAAAACAAAGGCTTGCCATAATGCAGAAGAAAATGTTTTATGGAAGAACTGAGAGGTCCCTAGCTGGGCATAGAATTTGCTATACTAAGGTGTGTTCCAAACGGATCTGCCATCTAAACAAGCAGAAAAATAGTTGGAATGTAGTGAGTTCAATTTAACTATTGCTAGAAATAGGAATTATTAGCAGAGCTTGGAGCATGATATCACTAGCAGCAGTAAGACGCTTTTAGCTTGCTTCTCATAAATTACTTGTAAAAAGCATTTGTACCTAGTGTGTAGCAATTAATATTTCCCCATTTTCTTCCCCCCCGCCCCCCAGTCTCAGGTACTCCTTTTATTTTACCCTTTTCTGTCTTGTAACATCACCTTCCTTTATTTTATTCTATCTTCTGTTCTCAGAACATCGCAGCATCCTCTGTCAATGTGAAAGCATTTGTTCATCCTGTCTTGGAATGGCTGTCAATGTTGCCCTCTTCTGGATCACTTTTTTTTTTTTTTTTTTTTTTTTTAACAATATGTTGCTAAATGTCAGGAAAATTAATCCACAAACACCAGCGGTTTATGTCCAAAAAGGAAACGGAGGAGTCCTTTTTGCTTTATTCGAATAAAGGGAGAGGCCATGGGACATTCCCCTGGGATCTCTCAAATTTTTGGAGGACACAGCCTCCTTTTTATCCTATTTTCCCGGCCGCATTTCCCTCTCTCTTTTCCCATTGGCTGAGGTACTTGAGAGGCACAGACTTCCCGGAACGCCTGATACCTGAAATTCCCCTCTAATGTAGAACCCTCCCTTTTAATTTTTAATTCTTATAGAATTCATAGTTTCCCCCCGTTGCTTCTTTCATCTTTCGATATCCAATTTCATTTATCAGCAGCCCTGCAGTTTGTTTGTAAAGGCAACTATCTCTTTCCATTCATCAATCAGTGGAATCCATCCCATTGTTTCTTTTATCTCTCAGTGCTAGCCTTATCTACAGGCTGATCCACAGCTCATTTGTAAAGACAAATTCAACATTCCTCTCAGCTAATAAATGAGAAGTTAGCTGAAAAAAGTAAAAACTGGATTTTTTTTCCGGTGTGTGTCGGACAATACAGTGGAGAGAATTTGCGGGAGGATGATCGAGGATATCCTATTATAATATCGTTCTCGGCCATTTTACTATTTTAGATCATCAGTTGTATTCTGAAAGAAATCTATTTTAATGATATGTGTACGTTTGCACGAAGTTATAGTTAAATATAGCTTGCGGCTGGGCTCTTTAATGAATAGGGGTATTTTTGGTTTTAATTCAATATTTTATGCTTGTGGTGTGTAGTGTGCTGATTTATTTTTTAATGTTATTTACTACGTGCGCTTTTGTTTTTGAGTGAAGGTAACTTTCTGGATGGCTTTGTATTTGAGGCAGAATGAATTGAAGTAGGTTTTTAAAACTGATTTTTCATATGTACGATGGGGAGTTTAGTAGGGGCAGCTCTGATGGTGGGGGCTTGGTTGTTAATTTTATCAGACGGCTTTTGTTAGATACAGCTTTTAATTCTGGGAAGTTTTGTTTTTCTAATGTCGTGCTTTGAAGGTGGTTTTCGAGGATGTATGGTATAGCTTTATTTTGTTTGTAGATGGTGTATGATAAGGGCTATGGTCTATTTATCTAATGCCATGTTTTTTCATTCAGGTGTTGATAAGGGAGTTCTTGAATGGCGTTTTGTGTTGTTTTTGTTTTTGGTGGGGCGTTGTTTTTAAAGGATACCTTGATAAGGTTTGCCGATGGCGTTCTAGCCTGTAGCATAAGGCATAGGGTAGTTTTTGAATTATTTTGTGGTGGCTTTGATTCTTGCCAGTATGTAGTGTTTGTTTGAGGTAATGCTGTGTAGCTAATTTCTGTTTTCTTATTAATATTAGAATTGGAGTGTTGTAGTATATGGGCTGTTATTATATCCTAGGGGTTCTATTTATTTGGTTTGATTGTTTTCTAGTTATGGATAATTTTTCTCAAAAAACCATTTTCAGAATTTCAGGCGTGACACAAAAGAACACTCAGATTGCTGGAAGGGAAACGTGTGCCCAGATTGTCTCGAAGCAGTGCTGCTGTCGGTTCTCGTTCAGTTGTGTCTTCTGAAAATGAGACTGTTGTATTCATTGCGCTGTGCTAAACACTTGTCATTCTCCCAATGCCAGGAAACAGATGAAGCTTGAAGAAAGAGGAAGGAATTTGGAAGCGTACAAACAAGCTGAGAAGAGGTTCAGAGATCAGGGTGCTCACTGGCAGCAGGGGCTGGGGTTAGGGCTGAGCAGGAGCAAAGCCGGAGCACATCAACCTCACCTCGTGTTTTCTCGGGGGCTTTATGGCCCTGGCAAGAGAGAGATGTTCACTGATGAGTCCCAGGCCGAGCCGTGAGCACAGCATGTTGTGTTGGAGCTGGGGTTTTTTTTTGAGACGTTCAGCAGCCACACTCTCTAGTCAAGAGTCCTGAGGTTTGTTGCTGCTCCACTTTCATCCTCATATCCAGCTTCCAGCCCTTTTCTTCTCTCTGTCCAGTGTGTCTTTTGTGTTCCTTTCTTGTCCTGTGTGCTCCCCATCCCATTCCCGTTCCCTACGGAGGGGGAGGGTGTGGAGACTGGGGGCTCCGACGTGGTTTGGGGCACCCCAAGGTCCCTGGGAAAGGGAGCCGGGCTGCGCTGGAGGAGCAGGTGAGTCGGGCATGGGGGGGGGGGGGGGGGGGTCATGCTGGGTGCCAGAACATTGAGAGGGAGGGGTGGGTGTAGAATGCATGAAAAACAGAACCATAAAAAATACCTAAATATAGTCTAAAAGGAATGTTTAAATGCTTTTTATTTGGGTAGAGGCACGGTTTTTATAGCCAATATAAAAATAAAATATAAAGAATAGAAATAGATTGGTATACATGTAAAATATAATGAAATCTAAGTAGCAAATATCTATGAAAAATCTAGTGTATAACAGAAATAATGCAAATATAAGAATATGTATAAATATAAAATAGAGCTATGAGAATGGGAATAAGAATGGGGTAAAACATCAGTGAGAAATGGAAAAAAACCACATGAAAAATGGTGGGAAAATCAGTGAGAAATGGAGAAAAATCAGTGAAAAACGGGGGGGGGAATCTTTGAAAAACGGGGAAAAAAATCAGTGAGAAATGGGGGAAAAAAAATCCATGAAAAATGGGGGAATAAATCAGTGAGAAACGGGGAAAAGTGGGGGAAAAATAATTGAGAAATGGGGAAAAAATCCATGGAAAACAGGGAAACAATCCATGGGCAATGGCGGGAACAGAGCGAGCTGTTGTCGCTCGTGCTGTGGTGGCCGATGCTGTGGGGAAAAAGTAAGTGAAAAATGGGGGCAATAATCAGTGATAAATGGGGAAAAAAATCAGTGATTAATGGGGGGAAAAATGCATGAAAAATGGAAGGAAAAATTCAGAGAGAAATGGGGGCAAATATCAGTGATAAATGGGGAAAAAAATCAGTGATTAATGGGGGGAAAAATGCATGGAAAATGGGGGGAAAATTCAGAGAGAAATGGGGGCAAAAATCAGTGAGCAATGGGGGGGAAAATCGGGAAATATCCATGGAAAAATGGGGGGAAAAAATCAGTGAGAAATGGGGGAAAAAATCAGTGAGAAATGGGGGAAACATCATGGTGAAATGGGGGAAAAAAATCTTTGATAAATTGGGGAAACAAATCATTGAGAAATGGGGGAAAAAAATCAGTGAGAAATGGGGAAAATATGGGAAAAAATCCACGAAAATTGCGGGAAAAAATGCATGAAAAATTGGGGAAAAATCAGTAAGAAATGGGGGAAAAAAATCCATGAAAAATGGCGGGAAAAATCAGATCGGCGATCGATAGCTAATGCGTGCCTATGGATTAGATCGGCGATCGATTGATCGCGCCTGCCGATCGATTAGATCGGCGATCGATTGCTAATGCCTGCCGATCGATTAGATCGGCGATCGATTGCTAATGCCTGCCGATCGATTAGATCGGCGATCGATTGATCGCGCCTGCCGATCGATTAGATCGGCGATCGATTGCTAATGCCTGCCGATCGATTAGATCGGCGATCGATTGATCGCGCCTGCCGATCGATTAGATCGGCGATCGATTGATCGCGCCTGCCGATCGATTAGATCGGCGATCGATTGCTAATGCCTGCCGATCGATTAGATCGGCGATCGATTGATCGCGCCTGCCGATAGATTAGATCGGCGATCGATTGCTAATGCCTGCCGATCGATTAGATCGGTGATCGATTGCTAATGCCTGCCGATCGATTAGATCGGCGATCGATTGATCGCGCCTGCCGATCGATTAGATCGGCGATCGATTGATCGCGCCTGCCGATCGATTAGATCGGCGATCGATTGCTAATGCCTGCCGATCGATTAGATCGGCGATCGATTGATCGCGCCTGCCGATCGATTAGATCGGCGATCGATTTCCAATGCCTGCCGATCGATTGCTAATGCACACTATTTGCACACTCCTTGCACACCCTTTGCACTCATACAGAGGCAGGAGGTTTGTCAGTTCTGGTCGGGGTTTTTTGGGGCGTTCATTCCGGGGGATTTCCTCAAGGATTGGGACACTCCTTGATTCCATCCCTTGCCTGTCTCCCAAGCGCCACCCTGTGGGCAGAGCGCGGTACTGCGCGCCTGCCTCTCCCAAGATGGCGGCTCGGGTGTCGCTCCCCGACCTTCTAACTCTGGCTGCAAAAGGAGGGGGGCACAGCAAGGAGCCCGCTCGCTCTAGTGGGATGCCTGCGCACGACGCCGACACCGATCCCACGGGTGCGATTTTCGGCGGCGTTTCCAATCGTGCGGACATCTCCTTCAGCCCGCTTCGGCCCGGGGGAGAGGGGCGGGGCCGCCAGCGATGGTCCCGGCGCAGCCCGGGCAGGCTCGGGGCGGAGCCGGGGCTTGGCGAGGCGGGGCACGGAGGTCCCGGGGACGGGACCGGGCGGGGCCGGGGCGGTGCTTTAGGGGCGGTCCCCAGTGGTCCCGGGCGGCACCGGGGGCGGGGCCGGGTGATCCCGGAGCGGTACCGAGCTGTGCTGGGGACGGTGCTGCAGGGGCGGTGCCGGGCCCGCCTCAGGGTGATTGAATGCCCAGAAATCGCCTCCTCTGCCCCGTGCTCACACTGAGCTGCGGGCTGCAGCGTGCTGTCGGAGCTCCGCACACAGCACGGATTTGGGCTTCCCCTCCTCTCAAACCCTCTCCCCCTTCTTCCTCCTCCTCATCTTCCTCTTTGTCCTCTGTCACTGCTGAGGCTCTGGAAAGAACTGAAATTCTGCAGGGAGAGATGTCCTCTCGTGGCCCCAGGGACTGCCTCGGCACGGGCCACGAGCGCCTCCGGCCCCTGCCTTCTCCTGCTTGAAAAGATCACCTGGAGCCCGAGCTCGGGGGGGTGAAATCAGCTGAAATCCAGGTAACTCTGTCAAGTGCCCCCCAGGGACATCGGCGGGGCTGGGGGATGAGGGTTTGAAACAGCAAATTCTTTGGAATATACACCTGTCCCTGTGCCGATGCTGCTGAGCTTCCTGCCACAGTATATCCCCACTCCATGAGGCGCTGTGAGGTTATGGCAGTGGGAATTGAGCAGGGAATTCGGGGCTATGGGCATAATTCACGGGAGCTAGCAAAGCTGACAGCCAACCCCAAATCGGGGCACAGCACAGAGAACAATCTGTGTGCTGCCCTGTCAGCTCAAGCTCCTGGGCTGGCAAGTATTGGGAGTTAAATGTATGGAATTACACAAATCACAGCAACTGGCATCACCCAGAGGGACAATCCAAGGCCCAAACAATTCCTCCACAGTCCACTCTGGGAAAAACACCCTGTGCCTGCCAGGAGCTCTGACCCTGCTTTTCCTACCAGCTCCTGAGCAGTGTCAGGGCCACCACGACGCCTTTAAAATCCAGATAAACCCCAAATCCTACACAGTGAATAATCCAAAGAAAGTACTGAATTGTTGTCATTAAAAGCTCAAAACTCATTAAGAATTCTATGACAACAGTGTAATGGACTCCCAGGAACCTCATGAATGCTCTCGGTTTCATTTTTGTGTCTTTTTACTCCCTCATTTGGCAGCTTGTAAAACTTATCCTGGAATTCAGAGGTCAAGCAGGATCGACTTTGGATTGACCTTCACCTCTGTTCCCACTTTGTGCAAACACAACTCGTGCCCAGGTGGGTGAACTCATCACCTCAGCTTTTCACTCCAGAGTATCCCCTCCTTATTTCCCTGTAGATGAACTCAGATCCACTCCTCACCTCCACTGGTCATCCAAGCGTCCATTCTGTTCCCCACAGGCCCTGGTGGCCCCAGGGAGCTCCCTTGGCCTTTCTCCTGCCCCTCTGCAGCCCGAGGTCGCTACACAAACAGTTCTTGTGTCCCCTCTAAATGACCCCGGGTTTTCTGCTCAATGAATGGCATGACCCGTGCCCACTGCTCATGATTCACCCAACCAAAATCAAGAGCAAATGTTGCTTGGGCTTTAAGAACTTGAAATAACTCTGAAGCAGAAGAAATCACCTTTTTCTTCTGGTTTTTATTTTTATTTTTTCATTTAAGATGCTGGACTTGCCTCTGTGGATGTGTGCTGAGCTCTCACTGCAGGGGACTGTCAGGCCTGAATGGCTGTGAGTTCGTGTTCTTCTCAGTAGGGAATCAGAAATTATTCTTAGACCATAGAATTGTTTTCTGAAACCTTTCCCCTTTCCTCTTTGTGCCTTTGAATTTTTCAGCTGTTCCCTGTTGTCACTTCCCCTGCCTGACTTCTGTGCAGCTCCTAGCTGGGAAAAACTGGGAAAACTTAGAGGGTACAGAGGTGGAATTTTTGGCTGGATTTTTCTAACATTTCTAATTTTGCTGAACTTATTTCCCCAGTGAGAAGAGCACGAACTCACAGCCATGCAGGCCTGACAGTCACTGCGGGAAATCTGACACAGTATTAATAAGTAACCTTTCCTGAGAGCAGTCACCACCCCCAGTCCTCCAGCCTTGTCAAATGTTTGCAATGAATGGACCCAAGTTCTAATCCTTAATCTAAATTTATGTCAGCTTTTGTTAGAAAGATACCGGACAGTAAATCATACAAGAGAATTTAAAAATTGCACAAAGAATAACAGGCCCAGACCAAACCCAACCACCCCCATCACCGCTCCACCCCAATTTTGGGAGAAACAGTGATACAGTTTATAAATACTCTCCTTCCACACTATTCAGTCCTTCACCGCACATCCCCAGAGAGGAGTCCCTCAGACCTTGCTCCCCTGAACACCAGGAGAGCTGGAGTTTCACCCAGATCCCACATTCCCATGGCAGTTAATCCCAGCAGGGAGGCAAAGAGGAACCCTGCATCCTCTGACATAGCCCACAGCACGGGCAGCACCAGGAGCCCTCCAGGCTCAGACCTCTGGTGCTGAAGCCTCTGGGCTTTGGCTGATCAAACACCACAGCTCTTGGCAAAGATGGCAGGAGAGTCGTGATTCTTCCTGTCCTGAAAGAGAGGAGGAAAAGAAAATTAAGTCGACTGCAGAAGGATTCCAGCTCTCAACTTCTGCTCTGATTCCTCACTCTGGGGTTTTATCCATGACAAGTGACACCAATTCAGAGTGCCCTTTTCCAGCATTTTTATTCCTAACTATTTCAGACATTAAAAGGATGCTCATTTCTCTTATTGTATTCTTTGCTTAATTTTATTAGCGGCATTTTCATCCCAGACCCCACTTGTCAGTTCTTCAATCCTTTAGCACTGGACTTGGCACAAAGGGATACCCGTGGTGCTGCATCACAAGAAATCCCAAAGAGAAACCCCTTCCAAACCTGACGGAGAAAGCTTTCAAGGCACTCCAGAACACAGACAGCTTTTCCTGCCTTGTCAGGCCACACCAATTCTGTCCCATCCACCTGAACTGTGCAGGTGAGGAAAAGGCTTTCCTTGCTCCTCGGGAATCACGGTCTGAGACCACAGATGTCCATCCTGGGCAGCACCTGGAAACAACGTGGGAAAGGCAAAATGAGAGTGTTTTCTATCAGAAAATTACTACTACTAATAAAAATAACAATCAGAACTTCTGGACAAATTTAGTAACATCACTTTGATATGAGAAATACAGGCCATGCCCATCCTTCTAGCCCAGGTGAAAACAGGAAGGAGAACTAGAGGAAAAGCAGAGTCCCTTATTTGATCTCTGGACACAAACGGAGGCCTTTTCCCTGTGAAACCAAACTCACCCTTCCAGGGTTCCTGAGATCAGCTACGAGGAGGCTTTTGGCACTCCAAGAGCAGCTGGGTCACAGCTGGATGCGGCTTGGGTCTGGGAGACACCGTGCTCCTTCTGGAATTATAGCACGCAAATGCCTGCTCCTGGCCCCAGGCCCGGAGATAAAATCTGTGGGGTTTTTCCCTGTGCAACATTGTTCACCCCTCCCAGGTTCCTGAGATCTGCACAGAGGAGGCTTTGGGCACCCCAAAGGCAGCCAGGGTTACAGGTGGGGGCAGCTTGGGGCTGGGAGAAATCCTCATCCATTTGGAATTTTATCAGGCAGAAACCTGGCTGGGTGCACAGGTCTCTGGACACGACCAGTGGCCCTTTCCCCTGTGAAACAAAACTCACCCTGCCAGGCTCCTGAGACCACTTAGGAGGAGGGGTTTGACTCTCCAAGAGCAGTCGCAACGAGAGATGCTCACACAGAAGGCCATGCAGAAGAGGAAACGAGCGCACCCGCAGCCCCCCAAGGCGCGCCCCAACGCCCCAGACCCGGCACCGCCAGCTCGGGCAGTCCCATAAAGCATCCCCCGCCTCCGCAGCGGCGGGACAGGCGGGGCCCGGGGTCCCGAGGAAACCGAGCGTGCCCGGAGGCGCGGCAGGACGGCAGCGCAGCGCCGCCTGGCGGCGGAGCAGGAGAGCAGCGCCGGGCCCCATGGCAGTATCGGTACCCGTGCGCCCCCTGCTGTCCGCGGCGATGCAGCGCCCGATGCCGAGTTCCACGCCCGTGCCGCCGAGGGAGAGGGGCACCGCTGGCTGGGGCCTCCCCGCCGACACGGACAGAAGCCGAAGCAGAAGCCCCGGTGCCATTGGCGGCCCCTACCCAGCGGGCCGGGCTCCGCCGGGCCCGCGGCCCCGCGCGGTATCGGGTCGGCCCGCTCCCGTCTTCGTCGCACCCGGCCCTGCTCCTGGCATGAAGCGCGTCACCGCCCCGCGCCGTCCCGCCCCCCGCGCGTCATCGCGTGCGTTCGGCGGCCCGCCCCGGGGGCGGTGCCGGGGGCGCTACCCGGGGCGGTGCCGGGGCAGTGTCGGGGGCGGCACCGGGGGCGGTGCCGGGGCGGTGCCGGGGGCGTTCCCGGTCGCCGTGCCGGGGTAGCCCGGGGAGCGGTTCCGGGAGCGGTTCGGGGGGCGGTGCCGATTGCAGTCCCGGTCACTGTCCCCAGTCCCCGTCCCCAGTCCTGGTCCCGGTCCCAGTCCCCGGTTCCGGTCCCCGATCCTGGTCCCAGTCCCAGTTCCCCGTCCCGGAACCCGATCACGGTCCTGGTCCCAGTCCCCAATCCCGGTCCCGGTCCCTGTCTCCAGTCCCCGTCCCCGATCCCGGTTCCGGTCCCTGTCCCAGGTCCCCGTCCGCGATCCCGGTCCCTGTCCCATTTCCCCGTCCCGGTCCCCGATCCCAGTCCCGGTCCACGGCCCCGATCCCGATTTTTCCCCCCCTTTCACACTGATTTTTCCCCCGATTTATCAATGATTTTTTTCCCCATTTTTTCCCATTTCTCACTGATATTTTCCCCCATTTTTCAGGGATTTTTTTCCCCATTTCTCACTGATTTTTTTCCCCATTTTTCATGGATTTTTTCCAGATTTATCCCCATTTCCCACTGATTTTTCCCCATTTTTCATGGACTTTTCCCCCCCGTTTCTTACTTATGTTTTTCCCCGATTTCTCATTGATTCCCCCCCCCCCATTTCGCACTGATTTTTTACCCATTTTTCCCCATTTCTCACTGATTTCTTTCGCCATTTTTCATGGAATTTCCCCACCCATTTCTAACGGATTTTTTCCCCACTTTTCCCCATTTCTCACTGATTTTTCCCCCCATTCTTCAGGATTTTTTTCCCCATTTCTCACTGATTTTTCCCCCCATTCTTCATGATTTACAGGATACTCTATCGTGAATGGAAAGCAATTAAAGGAAGGGGGGAGGTTACCAGCCACCTGGTCAGCTCAGACAGCAGAGCTGCACACGCTTGTGAGAGCCTGTGAATTATAGCAGGACAAGACATTAAATATATTTACTGATTCTAAATATGCATATGCGGTAATACATGCATTTGGAAAACTATGGGGAAAAAAAGAGGTTTATTAAGCTGCAGAAGAAAGAAGAAAAAAATTGGTTTACAAGGGATGGCAAGCAGTGGATACCAAAAGCTCTAGCCTTACAATTGTTAAAACAACTTCATTAAAGGAGTCGTTCTGTGCCTTCTTTGGGGTGAGGAAAAAAGGCTGAGGGGGGCTCCGACGTGGTTTGGGGCACCCCAAGGTCCCTGGGAGAGGGAGCCGGGCTGCGCTGGAGGAGCAGGTGAGTCGGGCATGGCGGGGGGTCATGGTGGGTGCCAGAACATTGAGAGGGAGGGGTGGGTGTAGAATGCATGAAAAACAGAACCTTAAAAAATAGCTAAATATAGTCTAAAAGGAATGTTTTATTGGCTTGTGTTTGGATAGAGGTAGGGTTTTTTTATAGATACTGTAAATAGAAAAGATAAAGAATAAAAATATAGAAGCAAATATAAGAAACCAATATATAAATATATTACATTACATTATATTATGTTATGAAAATAGAAATATATAAATATTCAGACTTTAAAAGGAATGTTTTATTGGTTTTTATTTGGTTAGAGGAGGGTTTTTTGAAAATAATATAGGCAAAAATATACAAATATGCAAAAATAGATACTGACATAAAATTATTATAACTATATATGCATATATATATGTAAGTATAAATCTATAGAAATAAATATAAATATAAAATACATGTATGTAGTATGTAATAGAAATAATTTATCGATTTTAATATGTTCTATTAAATAGTATGTTATAATAGAATGTAAATAGCATCTAGTATATTAATATACTAGTAAAAACTACATTAAATAGTATATAAATATAGAATACACAATATAGACATATAAATCTACAGATATAAATATGAAAACTAAATAGAAAAATATATTCAAATATAATTTAAAATAATCGAGTTTTTTGTTTCTATTTGGTTAGAGGCAGAGCTTTTAAAGAAATAATATTAAAAACTATGAACCTCCAAGTATAGATGGATATAGATAAAATAGAAATACCATTAGTAATATAAATCTATGTATATAATGAATAATAAAATAATATTGTATATATGATAAATAGAATAGCAATTAAATTGAATATATGAAATATGTATAGATTATGACTAGAAATTAAATATTAAAAAATAGATGATTTATATATATAAAAGTTTTTTTTTTTCATTTGGTCAGAGGCAGGGCATTTTTAGTTTGGGTCGGGGTTTTTTTGGGGCGTTCATTGAGAGGATTTTATGACGGGTGGGGACTCTGGTGCTTGGAACTCTCTCCCTTCTCTGTCTGTCCCTGACAGGGCGGCAGTGCCGGGCTGAGTTGGGCGGCAGTGCTGCCGCCGTGTGGACACGGGCGGGTACTGCACCGTGCCCCTCTCAGGATGGCGGAAGGGCCCGCGGGCCGGGACCCAGCCCTGCGGCAGCGCTCAAGATGGCGGCCTCTCTAGGACCCCGGCGGATAGGCGTTTACATAAAACGCCTGTCCGCGCTCGCCGGCGCCCTCACGCCCGCGGCACCGCGGACCGCGCGGCCGTTGTCGGCACGCTCTGACACGTCCGGGAAAATTGTCGGCGAGCGGATCGGCGTCGGCGATGTAATCAGGCATCTTATGCCTACACACCGGGGTCCTGATTTTTTCCCGCCCTTTCTGCCGCCATTTTTGGCAGGTCAGCCGGAGTGCCTCCCGAGCCGCCATTTTGAGAGTGCGGACACACTCAAGATGGCGGCCTCTCTAGGACCCCGGCGGATAGGCGTTTACATAAAACGCCTGTCCGCGCCCGCCGGCGCCCTCACGCCCGCGGCACCGGGGACCGCGCGGCCGTTGTCGGCACGTTCTGACACGTCCGGGAAAATTGTCGGCGAGCGGATCGGCGTCGGCGATTTAATCAGGCATCTTATGCCTACACACCGGGGTCCTGATTTTTTCCCGCCCTTTCTGCCGCCATTTTTGGCAGGTCAGCCGGGGTGCCGCCCGAGCCGCCATTTTGAGAGTGCGGACACACTCAAGATGGCGGCCTCTCTAGGACCCCGGCGGATAAGCGTTTACATAAAACGCCTGTCCGCGCCCGCCGGCGCCCTCACGCCCGCGGCACCGCGGACCGCGCGGCCGTTGTCGGCACGCTCTGAAACATCCGGGAAAATTGTCGGCGAGCGGATCGGCGTCGGCGATGTAATCAGGCATCTTATGCCTACACACCGGGGTCCTGATTTTTTCCCGCCCTTTCTGCCGCCATTTTTGGCAGGTCAGCCGGGGTGCCGCCCGAGGCGCCATTTTGAGAGTCCCGACACGCTCAAGATGGCGGCCTCTCTAGGACCCCGGCGGATAGGCGTCTACATAAAACGCCTGCCCGCGTTCGCCGGCATAAAAATAAATATGCAGAAATATAAACATAGACATAAACATGCACAAACGTTAACCTGCATAGATATAAACATAAACATAAACATAAACACAAACATAAACATAAACATAAACATAAACATGCAAAACAATAATAATAAATAGAAATAGAAATAGAAATAGAAATACAAACATTAATAAAATCAGTGAGAAAGGGGGTAAAATCAGTGAGAAATGGGGGGGAAAAACCATGAAAAATGATGGAAAAATCAGAGAGAAATGGGGGAAAAATCGGTGAGGAATGGGGAAAAAGATCAACGAAAAATTGGGAAAAATCAGTCAGAAGTGGGGGATAAAAATCAGTGAGAAATGGGGGGAAAAGTCGGTGAGAAATGGGGAAAAAATCAGTGATTAATGGGCGGGAAAATGCATGAAAAATGGGGGGAATAATTCAGAGAGAAATGGGGGCAAATATCAGTGAGAAATGGGGGGGGAAATCAGGAAATATCCATGAAAATTGGGGGAAACATCCATGAAAAATGGCGGAAAAAATCAATGAAAAATGGCGGAAAAAATCAGTGAGAAATGGGGAAAAATGGGGAAAAAGGAGTGATAAATGGGGGAAAAAATCAGTGAGAAATGGGGAAAAATGGGGAAAAAATCCACGAAAAATGGGTGGAAAAATCCATGAAAAATCAACGGAAAAATCAGTGAGAAATGGGGAAAACATCATGGTGAAATGGGGCAAAAATCAGAGAGAAATGGGGAAAAATCATTGAAAAATGGGGGATAAAAATCAGTGAGAAATGGGGGGAAAATGGGGAAAAACATCACTGAGAAATGGGGAAAATAATCAGTGAGAAATGGGGAAAATTTGGGAAAAATCCAGGAAAATTGCGGGAAAAAATGCTTGAAAAATTGGGGAAAAAATCCGAGAGAAAATCCCCGGGAAAAACCCCCCGGAATCCCCGAGAAAATCCCCCGGAATTCCCCGGGAAAATCCCCCCGGAATCCCCTGGAAAATCCCCCTGAATTCCCCGAGAAACTCATCCCTAAACTCATCCCGGAATCCCCGTGATAATCCGTCCGCTATCCCCGAGAAAATCCCCCAGGAATCCCCCAGAAAATCTCCCCGAAATCCCCGGGATAATCTCCCCGGAATCCCCGAGAAAATCCGCCCCGAATCCCCTGGAAGATTCCCCCGGAATCCCCGAGAAAATCCCTCGGAATTCCCCGGGAAAATCAACCCGGAATCCCCGAGAAAATCCCCCGGAATCCCCGGGAAAATCCCCCAGGAAAATCCCCGGGATAATCACCCCGGAATCCCCTGGAAAATCCCCTAGGAATCCCCGAGAAAATCCCCCCGGAATTCGCCGGGAAAATCCCCCGGAATCCCCCAGAAAATCCCCCCGGAATACTCTGCAATATCCCCCCGGAATCCCCTGGATAATCCCCCGGAATCCCCGATAAAATCCCCCTGGAATCTCCAGGAAAATGCCCCGGGAATACGTGAGAAAATCTCCCCGGAATCCCCGAGAAAATCCCCCGGAATCCCGTGGAAAATCCCCCCTGAATCCCCGAGAAAATCCCCCCGGAATTCCCGAGAAAATCCCCCCGGATTCCCCTGAAAATCCCTCGGAATTCCCGGGAAAATCCTCCCGGAATCCAAGAGAAAATCCTCCCGGAATCCAAGAGAAAATCCTCCCGGAATCCACGAGAAAATCCGCCCGGAATCCCCGGGAAAATCCTCCAGAAATCCCCGAGAAAATCCCCCGGAGTCCCCGGAAAATCAACCCGGAATCGCCGGGAAAATCCCCCCAGAATCCCCGAGAAAATCCCCCGGAATTCCCCTAGAAAATCCCCCCGGACTCCCCGAGAAATTTCCCCCGAATCCCCGGGAAAATAGCCCCCGGAATCCGCGAGAAAATCCCCCCGGAATCCACGCGAAAATCCCCCAGAAATCCCTGTGAAAGCCCCCCCGGAATCCCCAAGAAAATCTCCCCGGAATCCCCGAGAAAATTCGCCCGTAATACTCGGGAAAATATGCCCGGAATCCCCTGGAAAAACCCCCCGGAATCCCCTGGATAATCCCCCCGGAATCCCCGATAAAATCCCCCTGGAATCTCCAGGAAAATGCCCCGGGAATACGCGAGAAAATCCCCCCGGAATCCCCTGGAAAATCCCCCCTGAATCCCCGAGAAAAACCCCCCTGAATCCCCGAGAAAATCCCCCCGGATTCCCCTGAAAATCCCTCGGAATCCCCGGGCAAATCTCCCCGGACTCCCCGAGAAAATCCCCCCGAATTCCCCCGGGAAAATCCCCCCGGAATCCCCGAGAAAATCCCCTAGAATTCCCCGGGATAATCCCCCCGGAATCCCCGAGAAAATCCCCCCGCAATCACCGAGAAAATCCCCCCGGAATCGCCGGAATAATCCCCTGGAATTCCCCGGGAAAATCATCCCGGAATCCCCGAGAAAATCCCCTAGAATTCCCCGGGATAATCCCCCCGGAATCCACGAGAAAATCCGCCCGGAATCCCCGGGAAAATCCCTCCGGACTCCCCGAAAAAATCCCCCGGAATCCCCGAGAAAATCCCCCGGAATTTCCCGGGAAAATCACCCCGGAATCCCCGAGAAAATTCTCCCGAAATACTCGGCAAAATCCCCCAGGAATCCACGGAAAATTCCCCGGAATCCAGGAGAAAATACCCCGGAATCCCCATGAAAATCCCCCGGAATCTCCGAGAAAATCCCCCGGAATCCCCGCGAATATCCCCCCGGAATCCCCGGGATCCCGATCGGAATCTCCCGGGAAAATATTCTCGGAATCCCCGAGAAAATCTCCCCGGAATCACCGAGATAATGGCCCCGGAATACCCGAGAACATCCCCCGGATTGCCCGAGAAAATCATCCCGTAATCCCCGAGGAAATCCCCCCGGAACACTCGGGAAAATCCCCCCGGAATTCCTCGTAAAATCACCCCGGATACCCCGGGAAAATCCCTCCGGACTCCCCGAAAAATTCCCCCCGGAATACTCGGGAAAATCCCCCGGAATCCCCGAGAAAATCCACCCGGAATCCCCTGGAAAATCCACCGGGAATTCCCCGGGAAATTCCTCGCTGAAACCCCTGGAAAATCCCCCCGGAATCCCGGAGAAAATCCCCCCGGAATTCCCCGGGAATATCCCCTCGGAATCCCCGGGAAAATCCCCCGGACTCCCCGAAAAAATCCCCCGGAATACTCGGGAAAATCCTCCCGGAATTCCCGAGAAAATCCCCCGGAATTCCCTGAGAAAATCGCCCCGGAATCCCAGTGAAAATCCCCCCGGAATCCCCGTGAAAATCCCCCCGGAATCCCCGGGAAAATCCCCCAGGAATCCCCTGGAAAATCCCCCAGGTATCCCCGATAAAATCCCCCTGGAATCCCCTGGAAAATCCCCCTGGAATCGCGGGGAAAAAGCCCCCCGCATTTCCCGGGAAAAATCCCCCCGGAATCCCCGATAAAATCTCCCCGGAATCCCTGAGAAAATCCCCCCGGAATCCGCGAGAAAATATGCCCAGAATCCCCGATAAAATCCCCCCGAAATCCCCCAGAAATTCCCCCCGGAATCCCCGACAAAATCCCCCCGGAATTCCCGACAAAATCCTCCCGGAATCCCAGAAAATCCCCCGGAATCCCCGGAAAATCCCCGCGGAATTCCGGTCCATTTCTGTAGGAGAATAGTTTGTAAGGATAGCGCAGAAGGCACTAGTTGCCAACGAGTTACAGCTGTACTGATTAGCAAGGAGTGGAAACAGCCTTGCCTGCCCAGTGAGGCTGGTTGTTATAAAAGCGTGGGTCAGCTGGCTGCCAGTTTCACTAAGCACAGCTCCAGCTGGAGGTGCAGAGCCTGCTGCAGTGTGGGCTGGAGCCTGCTGGCTGTGCTGCGAGGAGGAAGGGACACGTGGCCGTGCAAGGGATGGACAAGGTGAGAGGATGCTGTGTGTGGGACAGACAGGCTCAGGTGGCTGGGGAAGGGACAGGCTGGGGTTTAGCCAGTCGTACAGAGGAGAGGAGGAGTCGGTGCTGTGTGGAGCTGCCTGTGAGAAAAGGAGTCAGAGTTGCCTCAAAGAAATCTGTGGAGAGAAGGCATGAAAAGTGTGTAATGAAAGACTAATGTTGGTGCCTGTCATGTCTGTCTTGATATAATTGCTACACGTTTTCTCGGAATGCTTGAATTTAGACATAAAATGAAAACTTTATTGTAAGAAAGGAATGCATTTCTCACCAAAGTGGTGTAGGGTGGGGGATCACAACTCCCAGATGGCCTGGAAGCGGAACGGCCACAGGGGTTACTGTAACTGGGCCTCCAGTACCAAAGCCCCAGTGGGTTTAAAGGCTAGAGCTGGGCTGGGATTAGCACGGGCTATGCAGCTGGCTCATGCACAGGTCTGTCAGCACTCCTACCCGAGGACAGTCCCTCACCTAGGGAGAGGTTCTAGGCCTGGAGATGAGGCTGAGTTTGGGAAGGGTGATGAGGACATGGTTAGGGAGGGATGTAAATGCATATCAAAAGACTTAATTTTGAGGGGTGGCAAGCATTAGCTATAAAGCAGTAAGTATTTACAGCTAAAGGCTGGAGGTGGGGGCTGTCTGAGGAGGACAGGACTGTTTAAGGCTGAAGTTGGAAGAGAAACCTTGGTGAAGCTTTTGCGTTAGAAACGGCCTCACCTGCCAAATCAGATTTTTGTCTTCAGGATTGCATGAGTGAGGATGCCACAGCCAAGGAAAAGGTTCAGGTTTGGGAGGCAAAGGCGAGTTAGGCAGGGCTGCAGGGCTGGGGCTTGGCTGTTTCCATACTGCTCAGGGCAGCAAAGGGTAGCTGGCTCACTGGGCCTTGGATCTAGAACTCTTTCTGGAACAAGGTGGAGAGCTGAGGTTCATGCAAGGAAGGGCCAGGAATTCTTTGTCTGACTGGAAAATGCCAGAGGGCAGTGTGTGACTCGGATAGGATGATATGTTCGTCTGGCGAGAGTCACAAAAGAATATTTTGGTTTACTGATAACTGGGCAGCTCAGAAGTTACTACTTGACTTAGTTGCTGCTCCCATCTGTTGCACACATAAACAGAGCAAAGCAGACGAATTCTCTCGGAGCCTGAGGTCTTTGACTGGCCCTCCAAAAATGCTGCCCGCTAAAAAACAGACGTGGGGGAGGAAAGTTGTCAGATACAATAGAGCAAGAAAAGGCCACGGGCTTCAAAGTGCCCTCCAGCAGACCACGGAAGTGACGTGTCTGGAAGTGAAACCAGCAGTCTGCTTCCCCAGCCTCCTGGAAGCCTCTAACAGCTACACAGGCAGTGAGGGGAGAGAACAATTCAACCTAAAAATAATTTTCAGTAGCGTTCTGCACTGCTGTTAAAAATACTGCAACCAGGGAATGTGGTGTGGTGATAACTATTAGGCCTGTAAGTCTGGTAACTGGGGCTTTTAGCTCAAACATCTCGGTATGGCTACTTTGAGCCTTGTAAAAGCTGCGTTAAGTCCAATTTCTTGGGTAGTTCTACTAGCTCTAGCCTTGCTTTTCATCCCCTCAGTAACAAAGCAACTCCCTCTCGAGAATGTTATTTACTTTCCATATGATGTGCCTACCGATTTCTGGAATTGCAAATGTCTTTGGATACATGCGTAAATTTAAGTTTCAAGAAAGCTGTCAAGCTAAAACAAAGGCTTGCCATAATGCAGAAGAAAATGTTTTATGGAAGAACTGAGAGGTCCCTAGCTGGGCATAGAATTTGCTATACTAAGGTGTGTTCCAAACGGATCTGCCATCTAAACAAGCAGAAAAATAGTTGGAATGTAGTGAGTTCAATTTAACTATTGCTAGAAATAGGAATTATTAGCAGAGCTTGGAGCATGATATCACTAGCAGCAGTAAGACGCTTTTAGCTTGCTTCTCATAAATTACTTGTAAAAAGCATTTGTACCTAGTGTGTAGCAATTAATATTTCCCCATTTTCTTCCCCCCCGCCCCCCAGTCTCAGGTACTCCTTTTATTTTACCCTTTTCTGTCTTGTAACATCACCTTCCTTTATTTTATTCTATCTTCTGTTCTCAGAACATCGCAGCATCCTCTGTCAATGTGAAAGCATTTGTTCATCCTGTCTTGGAATGGCTGTCAATGTTGCCCTCTTCTGGATCACTTTTTTTTTTTTTTTTTTTTTTTTTTTTAACAATATGTTGCTAAATGTCAGGAAAATTAATCCACAAACACCAGCGGTTTATGTCCAAAAAGGAAACGGAGGAGTCCTTTTTGCTTTATTCGAATAAAGGGAGAGGCCATGGGACATTCCCCTGGGATCTCTCAAATTTTTGGAGGACACAGCCTCCTTTTTATCCTATTTTCCCGGCCGCATTTCCCTCTCTCTTTTCCCATTGGCTGAGGTACTTGAGAGGCACAGACTTCCCGGAACGCCTGATACCTGAAATTCCCCTCTAATGTATAACCCTCCCTTTTAATTTTTAATTCTTATAGAATTCATAGTTTCCCCCCCGTTGCTTCTTTCATCTTTCGATATCCAATTTCATTTATCAGCAGCCCTGCAGTTTGTTTGTAAAGGCAACTATCTCTTTCCATTCATCAATCAGTGGAATCCATCCCATTGTTTCTTTTATCTCTCAGTGCTAGCCTTATCTACAGGCTGATCCACAGCTCATTTGTAAAGACAAATTCAACATTCCTCTCAGCTAATAAATGAGAAGTTAGCTGAAAAAAGTAAAAACTGGATTTTTTTTCCGGTGTGTGTCGGACAATACAGTGGAGAGAATTTGCGGGAGGATGATCGAGGATATCCTATTATAATATCGTTCTCGGCCATTTTACTATTTTAGATCATCAGTTGTATTCTGAAAGAAATCTATTTTAATGATATGTGTACGTTTGCACGAAGTTATAGTTAAATATAGCTTGCGGCTGGGCTCTTTAATGAATAGGGGTATTTTTGGTTTTAATTCAATATTTTATGCTTGTGGTGTGTAGTGTGCTGATTTATTTTTTAATGTTATTTACTACGTGCGCTTTTGTTTTTGAGTGAAGGTAACTTTCTGGATGGCTTTGTATTTGAGGCAGAATGAATTGAAGTAGGTTTTTAAAACTGATTTTTCATATGTACGATGGGGAGTTTAGTAGGGGCAGCTCTGATGGTGGGGGCTTGGTTGTTAATTTTATCAGACGGCTTTTGTTAGATACAGCTTTTAATTCTGGGAAGTTTTGTTTTTCTAATGTCGTGCTTTGAAGGTGGTTTTCGAGGATGTATGGTATAGCTTTATTTTGTTTGTAGATGGTGTATGATAAGGGCTATGGTCTATTTATCTAATGCCATGTTTTTTCATTCAGGTGTTGATAAGGGAGTTCTTGAATGGCGTTTTGTGTTGTTTTTGTTTTTGGTGGGGCGTTGTTTTTAAAGGATACCTTGATAAGGTTTGCCGATGGCGTTCTAGCCTGTAGCATAAGGCATAGGGTAGTTTTTGAATTATTTTGTGGTGGCTTTGATTCTTGCCAGTATGTAGTGTTTGTTTGAGGTAATGCTGTGTAGCTAATTTCTGTTTTCTTATTAATATTAGAATTGGAGTGTTGTAGTATATGGGCTGTTATTATATCCTAGGGGTTCTATTTATTTGGTTTGATTGTTTTCTAGTTATGGATAATTTTTCTCAAAAAACCATTTTCAGAATTTCAGGCGTGACACAAAAGAACACTCAGATTGCTGGAAGGGAAACGTGTGCCCAGATTGTCTCGAAGCAGTGCTGCTGTCGGTTCTCGTTCAGTTGTGTCTTCTGAAAATGAGACTGTTGTATTCATTGCGCTGTGCTAAACACTTGTCATTCTCCCAATGCCAGGAAACAGATGAAGCTTGAAGAAAGAGGAAGGAATTTGGAAGCGTACAAACAAGCTGAGAAGAGGTTCAGAGATCAGGGTGCTCACTGGCAGCAGGGGCTGGGGTTAGGGCTGAGCAGGAGCAAAGCCGGAGCGCATCAACCTCACCTCGTGTTTTCTCGGGGGCTTTATGGCCCTGGCAAGAGAGAGATGTTCACTGATGAGTCCCAGGCCGAGCCGTGAGCACAGCATGTTGTGTTGGAGCTGGGGGTTTTTTTTGAGACGTTCAGCAGCCACACTCTCTAGTCAAGAGTCCTGAGGTTTGTTGCTGCTCCACTTTCATCCTCATATCCAGCTTCCAGCCCTTTTCTTCTCTCTGTCCAGTGTGTCTTTTGTGTTCCTTTCTTGTCCTGTGTGCTCCCCATCCCATTCCCGTTCCCTACGGAGGGGGAGGGTGTGGAGACTGGGGGCTCCGACGTGGTTTGGGGCACCCCAAGGTCCCTGGGAAAGGGAGCCGGGCTGCGCTGGAGGAGCAGGTGAGTCGGGCATGGGGGGGGGGGGGGGGGGGTCATGCTGGGTGCCAGAACATTGAGAGGGAGGGGTGGGTGTAGAATGCATGAAAAACAGAACCATAAAAAATAGCTAAATATAGTCTAAAAGGAATGTTTAAATGCTTTTTATTTGGGTAGAGGCACGGTTTTTTTAGCTAATATAAAAATAAAATATAAAGAATAGAAATAGATTGGTATACATGTAAAATATAATGAAATCTAAGTAGCAAATATCTATGAAAAATCTAGTGTATAACAGAAATAATGCAAATATAAGAATATGTATAAATATAAAATAGAGCTATGAGAATGGTAATAAGAATGGGGTAAAACATCAGTGAGAAATGGAAAAAAACCACATGAAAAATGGTGGGAAAATCAGTGAGAAATGGAGAAAAATCAGTGAAAAACGGGGGGGGAATCTTTGAAAAATGGGGAAAAAAATCAGTGAGAAATGGGGGGAAAAAAAATCCATGAAAAATAGGGGAATAAATCAGTGAGAAACGGGGAAAAGTGGGGGAAAAAATAATTGAGAAATGGGGAAAAAATCAGTGAGAAATGGGGGAAAAAGTCAATGAGAAATGGGGGAAAATTTGGGACAAAATCAGCGAGAAATGGGGGAAAAAATCAGTGGTAAATGGGGGAAAAGTCGATGAAAAATGGGGGAATATTCAGTGAGAAATGGGGGGGGGGGGGGAAATCAGTGAGAAATGGGGAAAAAGTCCATGGAAAACAGGGAAACAATCCATGGGCAATGGCGGGAACAGAGCGAGCTGTTGTTGCTCGTGCTGTGGTGGCCGATGCTGTGGGGAAAAAGTAAGTGAAAAATGGGGGCAATAATCAGTGATAAATGGGGAGAAAATCAGTGATTAATGGGCGGAAAAATGCATGAAAAATGGAAGGAAAAATTCAGAGAGAAATGGGGGCAAATATCAGTGATAAATGGGGAAAAAAAATCAGTGATTAATGGGGGGAAAAAATGCATGGAAAATGGGGGGAAAATTCAGAGAGAAATGGGGGCAAAAATCAGTGAGCAATGGGGGGGAAAATCGGGAAATATCCATGGAAAAATGGGGGGAAAAAATCAGTGAGAAATGGGGGAAAAAATCAGTGAGAAATGGGGGAAACATCATGGTGAAATGGGGAAAAAAAATCTTTGATAAATTGGGGAAACAAATCATTGAGAAATGGGGGAAAAAAATCAGTGAGAAATGGGGAAAATATGGGAAAAAAATCCACGAAAATTGCGGGAAAAAATGCATGAAAAATTGGGGAAAAATCAGTAAGAAATGGGGGAAAAAATCCATGAAAAATGGCGGGAAAAATCAGATCGGCGATCGATAGCTAATGCGTGCCGATCGATTAGATCGGCGATCGATTGATCACGACTACCGATCGATTATATCGGCGTTCGATTGCTAATGCCTGCCGATCGATCAGATCGGCGATCGATTGCTAATGCCTGCCGATCGATTAGATCGGCGATCGATTGATCGCGCCTGCCGATCGATTAGATCGGCGATCGATTGCTAATGCCTGCCGATCGATTAGATCGGCGATCGATTGCTAATGCCTGCCGATCGATTAGATCGGCGATCGATTGATCGCGCCTGCCGATCGATTAGATCGGCGATCGATTGCTAATGCCTGCCGATCGATTAGATCGGCGATCGATCGATCGCGCCTGCCGATCGATTAGATCGGCGATCGCTTTCCAATGCCTGCCGATCGATTGCTAATGCACACTATTTGCACACTCCTTGCACACCCTTTGCACTCATACAGAGGCAGGAGGTTTGTCAGTTCTGGTCGGGGTTTTTTGGGGCGTTCATTCCGGGGGATTTCCTCAAGGATTGGGACACTCCTTGATTCCATCCCTTGCCTGTCTCCCAAGCGCCACCCTGTGGGCAGAGCGCGGTACTGCGCGCCTGCCTCTCCCAAGATGGCGGCTCGGGTGTCGCTCCCCGACCTTCTAACTCTGGCTGCAAAAGGAGGGGGGCACAGCAAGGAGCCCGCTCGCTCTAGTGGGATGCCTGCGCACGACGCCGACACCGATCCCACGGGTGCGATTTTCGGCGGCGTTTCCAATCGTGCGGACATCTCCTTCAGCCCGCTTCGGCCCGGGGGAGAGGGGCGGGGCCGCCAGCGATGGTCCCGGCGCAGCCCGGGCAGGCTCGGGGCGGAGCCGGGGCTTGGCGAGGCGGGGCACGGAGGTCCCGGGGACGGGACCGGGCGGGGCCGGGGCGGTGCTTTAGGGGCGGTCCCCAGTGGTCCCGGGCGGCACCGGGGGCGGGGCCGGGTGATCCCGGAGCGGCACCGAGCTGTGCTGGGGACGGTGCTGCAGGGGCGGTGCCGGGCCCGCCTCAGGGTGATTGAATGCCCAGAAATCGCCTCCTCTGCCCCGTGCTCACACTGAGCTGCGGGCTGCAGCGTGCTGTCGGAGCTCCGCACACAGCACGGATTTGGGCTTCCCCTCCTCTCAAACCCTCTCCCCCTTCTTCCTCCTCCTCATCTTCCTCTTTGTCCTCTGTCACTGCTGAGGCTCTGGAAAGAACTGAAATTCTGCAGGGAGAGATGTCCTCTCGTGGCCCCAGGGACTGCCTCGGCACGGGCCACGAGCGCCTCCGGCCCCTGCCTTCTCCTGCTTGAAAAGATCACCTGGAGCCCGAGCTCGGGGGGGTGAAATCAGCTGAAATCCAGGTAACTCTGTCAAGTGCCCCCCAGGGACATCGGCGGGGCTGGGGGATGAGGGTTTGAAACAGCAAATTCTTTGGAATATACACCTGTCCCTGTGCCGATGCTGCTGAGCTTCCTGCCACAGTATATCCCCACTCCATGAGGCGCTGTGAGGTTATGGCAGTGGGAATTGAGCAGGGAATTCGGGGCTATGGGCATAATTCACGGGAGCTAGCAAAGCTGACAGCCAACCCCAAATCGGGGCACAGCACAGAGAACAATCTGTGTGCTGCCCTGTCAGCTCAAGCTCCTGGGCTGGCAAGTATTGGGAGTTAAATGTATGGAATTACACAAATCACAGCAACTGGCATCACCCAGAGGGACAATCCAAGGCCCAAACAATTCCTCCACAGTCCACTCTGGGAAAAACACCCTGTGCCTGCCAGGAGCTCTGACCCTGCTTTTCCTACCAGCTCCTGAGCAGTGTCAGGGCCACCACGACGCCTTTAAAATCCAGATAAACCCCAAATCCTACACAGTGAATAATCCAAAGAAAGTACTGAATTGTTGTCATTAAAAGCTCAAAACTCATTAAGAATTCTATGACAACAGTGTAATGGACTCCCAGGAACCTCATGAATGCTCTCGGTTTCATTTTTGTGTCTTTTTACTCCCTCATTTGGCAGCTTGTAAAACTTATCCTGGAATTCAGAGGTCAAGCAGGATCGACTTTGGATTGACCTTCACCTCTGTTCCCACTTTGTGCAAACACAACTCGTGCCCAGGTGGGTGAACTCATCACCTCAGCTTTTCACTCCAGAGTATCCCCTCCTTATTTCCCTGTAGATGAACTCAGATCCACTCCTCACCTCCACTGGTCATCCAAGCGTCCATTCTGTTCCCCACAGGCCCTGGTGGCCCCAGGGAGCTCCCTTGGCCTTTCTCCTGCCCCTCTGCAGCCCGAGGTCGCTACACAAACAGTTCTTGTGTCCCCTCTAAATGACCCCGGGTTTTCTGCTCAATGAATGGCATGACCCGTGCCCACTGCTCATGATTCACCCAACCAAAATCAAGAGCAAATGTTGCTTGGGCTTTAAGAACTTGAAATAACTCTGAAGCAGAAGAAATCACCTTTTTCTTCTGGTTTTTATTTTTATTTTTTCATTTAAGATGCTGGACTTGCCTCTGTGGATGTGTGCTGAGCTCTCACTGCAGGGGACTGTCAGGCCTGAATGGCTGTGAGTTCGTGTTCTTCTCAGTAGGGAATCAGAAATTATTCTTAGACCATAGAATTGTTTTCTGAAACCTTTCCCCTTTCCTCTTTGTGCCTTTGAATTTTTCAGCTGTTCCCTGTTGTCACTTCCCCTGCCTGACTTCTGTGCAGCTCCTAGCTGGGAAAAACTGGGAAAACTTAGAGGGTACAGAGGTGGAATTTTTGGCTGGATTTTTCTAACATTTCTAATTTTGCTGAACTTATTTCCCCAGTGAGAAGAGCACGAACTCACAGCCATGCAGGCCTGACAGTCACTGCGGGAAATCTGACACAGTATTAATAAGTAACCTTTCCTGAGAGCAGTCACCACCCCCAGTCCTCCAGCCTTGTCAAATGTTTGCAATGAATGGACCCAAGTTCTAATCCTTAATCTAAATTTATGTCAGCTTTTGTTAGAAAGATACCGGACAGTAAATCATACAAGAGAATTTAAAAATTGCACAAAGAATAACAGGCCCAGACCAAACCCAACCGCCCCCATCACCGCTCCACCCCAATTTTGGGAGAAACAGTGATACAGTTTATAAATACTCTCCTTCCACACTATTCAGTCCTTCACCGCACATCCCCAGAGAGGAGTCCCTCAGACCTTGCTCCCCTGAACACCAGGAGAGCTGGAGTTTCACCCAGATCCCACATTCCCATGGCAGTTAATCCCAGCAGGGAGGCAAAGAGGAACCCTGCATCCTCTGACATAGCCCACAGCACGGGCAGCACCAGGAGCCCTCCAGGCTCAGACCTCTGGTGCTGAAGCCTCTGGGCTTTGGCTGATCAAACACCACAGCTCTTGGCAAAGATGGCAGGAGAGTCGTGATTCTTCCTGTCCTGAAAGAGAGGAGGAAAAGAAAATTAAGTCGACTGCAGAAGGATTCCAGCTCTCAACTTCTGCTCTGATTCCTCACTCTGGGGTTTTATCCATGACAAGTGACACCAATTCAGAGTGCCCTTTTCCAGCATTTTTATTCCTAACTATTTCAGACATTAAAAGGATGCTCATTTCTCTTATTGTATTCTTTGCTTAATTTTATTAGCGGCATTTTCATCCCAGACCCCACTTGTCAGTTCTTCAATCCTTTAGCACTGGACTTGGCACAAAGGGATACCCGTGGTGCTGCATCACAAGAAATCCCAAAGAGAAACCCCTTCCAAACCTGACGGAGAAAGCTTTCAAGGCACTCCAGAACACAGACAGCTTTTCCTGCCTTGTCAGGCCACACCAATTCTGTCCCATCCACCTGAACTGTGCAGGTGAGGAAAAGGCTTTCCTTGCTCCTCGGGAATCACGGTCTGAGACCACAGATGTCCATCCTGGGCAGCACCTGGAAACAACGTGGGAAAGGCAAAATGAGAGTGTTTTCTATCAGAAAATTACTACTACTAATAAAAATAACAATCAGAACTTCTGGACAAATTTAGTAACATCACTTTGATATGAGAAATACAGGCCATGCCCATCCTTCTAGCCCAGGTGAAAACAGGAAGGAGAACTAGAGGAAAAGCAGAGTCCCTTATTTGATCTCTGGACACAAACGGAGGCCTTTTCCCTGTGAAACCAAACTCACCCTTCCAGGGTTCCTGAGATCAGCTACGAGGAGGCTTTTGGCACTCCAAGAGCAGCTGGGTCACAGCTGGATGCGGCTTGGGTCTGGGAGACACCGTGCTCCTTCTGGAATTATAGCACGCAAATGCCTGCTCCTGGCCCCAGGCCCGGAGATAAAATCTGTGGGGTTTTTCCCTGTGCAACATTGTTCACCCCTCCCAGGTTCCTGAGATCTGCACAGAGGAGGCTTTGGGCACCCCAAAGGCAGCCAGGGTTACAGGTGGGGGCAGCTTGGGGCTGGGAGAAATCCTCATCCATTTGGAATTTTATCAGGCAGAAACCTGGCTGGGTGCACAGGTCTCTGGACACGACCAGTGGCCCTTTCCCCTGTGAAACAAAACTCACCCTGCCAGGCTCCTGAGACCACTTAGGAGGAGGGGTTTGACTCTCCAAGAGCAGTCGCAACGAGAGATGCTCACACAGAAGGCCATGCAGAAGAGGAAACGAGCGCACCCGCAGCCCCCCAAGGCGCGCCCCAACGCCCCAGACCCGGCACCGCCAGCTCGGGCAGTCCCATAAAGCATCCCCCGCCTCCGCAGCGGCGGGACAGGCGGGGCCCGGGGTCCCGAGGAAACCGAGCGTGCCCGGAGGCGCGGCAGGACGGCAGCGCAGCGCCGCCTGGCGGCGGAGCAGGAGAGCAGCGCCGGGCCCCATGGCAGTATCGGTACCCGTGCGCCCCCTGCTGTCCGCGGCGATGCAGCGCCCGATGCCGAGTTCCACGCCCGTGCCGCCGAGGGAGAGGGGCACCGCTGGCTGGGGCCTCCCCGCCGACACGGACAGAAGCCGAAGCAGAAGCCCCGGTGCCATTGGCGGCCCCTACCCAGCGGGCCGGGCTCCGCCGGGCCCGCGGCCCCGCGCGGTATCGGGTCGGCCCGCTCCCGTCTTCGTCGCACCCGGCCCTGCTCCTGGCATGAAGCGCGTCACCGCCCCGCGCCGTCCCGCCCCCCGCGCGTCATCGCGTGCGTTCGGCGGCCCGCCCCGGGGGCGGTGCCGGGGGCGCTACCCGGGGCGGTGCCGGGGCAGTGTCGGGGGCGGCACCGGGGGCGGCGCCGGGGCGGTGCCGGGGGCGTTCCCGGTCGCCGTGCCGGGGTAGCCCGGGGAGCGGTTCCGGGAGCGGTTCGGGGGGCGGTGCCGATTGCAGTCCCGGTCACTGTCCCCAGTCCCCGTCCCCAGTCCTGGTCCCGGTCCCAGTCCCCGGTTCCGGTCCCCGATCCTGGTCCCAGTCCCAGTTCCCCGTCCCGGAACCCGATCACGGTCCTGGTCCCAGTCCCCAATCCCGGTCCCGGTCCCTGTCTCCAGTCCCCGTCCCCGATCCCGGTTCCGGTCCCTGTCCCAGGTCCCCGTCCGCGATCCCGGTCCCTGTCCCATTTCCCCGTCCCGGTCCCCGATCCCAGTCCCGGTCCACGGCCCCGATCCCGATTTTTCCCCCCCTTTCACACTGATTTTTCCCCCGATTTATCAATGATTTTTTTCCCCATTTTTTCCCATTTCTCACTGATATTTTCCCCCATTTTTCAGGGATTTTTTTCCCCATTTCTCACTGATTTTTTTCCCCATTTTTCATGGATTTTTTCCAGATTTATCCCCATTTCCCACTGATTTTTCCCCATTTTTCATGGACTTTTCCCCCCCGTTTCTTACTTATGTTTTTCCCCGATTTCTCATTGATTCCCCCCCCCCCATTTCGCACTGATTTTTTACCCATTTTTCCCCATTTCTCACTGATTTCTTTCGCCATTTTTCATGGAATTTCCCCACCCATTTCTAACGGATTTTTTCCCCACTTTTCCCCATTTCTCACTGATTTTTCCCCCCATTCTTCAGGATTTTTTTCCCCATTTCTCACTGATTTTTCCCCCCATTCTTCATGATTTACAGGATACTCTATCGTGAATGGAAAGCAATTAAAGGAAGGGGGGAGGTTACCAGCCACCTGGTCAGCTCAGACAGCAGAGCTGCACACGCTTGTGAGAGCCTGTGAATTATAGCAGGACAAGACATTAAATATATTTACTGATTCTAAATATGCATATGCGGTAATACATGCATTTGGAAAACTATGGGGAAAAAAAGAGGTTTATTAAGCTGCAGAAGAAAGAAGAAAAAAATTGGTTTACAAGGGATGGCAAGCAGTGGATACCAAAAGCTCTAGCCTTACAATTGTTAAAACAACTTCATTAAAGGAGTCGTTCTGTGCCTTCTTTGGGGTGAGGAAAAAAGGCTGAGGGGGGCTCCGACGTGGTTTGGGGCACCCCAAGGTCCCTGGGAGAGGGAGCCGGGCTGCGCTGGAGGAGCAGGTGAGTCGGGCATGGCGGGGGGTCATGGTGGGTGCCAGAACATTGAGAGGGAGGGGTGGGTGTAGAATGCATGAAAAACAGAACCTTAAAAAATAGCTAAATATAGTCTAAAAGGAATGTTTTATTGGCTTGTGTTTGGATAGAGGTAGGGTTTTTTTATAGATACTGTAAATAGAAAAGATAAAGAATAAAAATATAGAAGCAAATATAAGAAACCAATATATAAATATATTACATTACATTATATTATGTTATGAAAATAGAAATATATAAATATTCAGACTTTAAAAGGAATGTTTTATTGGTTTTTATTTGGTTAGAGGAGGGTTTTTTGAAAATAATATAGGCAAAAATATACAAATATGCAAAAATAGATACTGACATAAAATTATTATAACTATATATGCATATATATATGTAAGTATAAATCTATAGAAATAAATATAAATATAAAATACATGTATGTAGTATGTAATAGAAATAATTTATCGATTTTAATATGTTCTATTAAATAGTATGTTATAATAGAATGTAAATAGCATCTAGTATATTAATATACTAGTAAAAACTACATTAAATAGTATATAAATATAGAATACACAATATAGACATATAAATCTACAGATATAAATATGAAAACTAAATAGAAAAATATATTCAAATATAATTTAAAATAATCGAGTTTTTTGTTTCTATTTGGTTAGAGGCAGAGCTTTTAAAGAAATAATATTAAAAACTATGAACCTCCAAGTATAGATGGATATAGATAAAATAGAAATACCATTAGTAATATAAATCTATGTATATAATGAATAATAAAATAATATTGTATATATGATAAATAGAATAGCAATTAAATTGAATATATGAAATATGTATAGATTATGACTAGAAATTAAATATTAAAAAATAGATGATTTATATATATAAAAGTTTTTTTTTTTCATTTGGTCAGAGGCAGGGCATTTTTAGTTTGGGTCGGGGTTTTTTTGGGGCGTTCATTGAGAGGATTTTATGACGGGTGGGGACTCTGGTGCTTGGAACTCTCTCCCTTCTCTGTCTGTCCCTGACAGGGCGGCAGTGCCGGGCTGAGTTGGGCGGCAGTGCTGCCGCCGTGTGGACACGGGCGGGTACTGCACCGTGCCCCTCTCAGGATGGCGGAAGGGCCCGCGGGCCGGGACCCAGCCCTGCGGCAGCGCTCAAGATGGCGGCCTCTCTAGGACCCCGGCGGATAGGCGTTTACATAAAACGCCTGTCCGCGCTCGCCGGCGCCCTCACGCCCGCGGCACCGCGGACCGCGCGGCCGTTGTCGGCACGCTCTGACACGTCCGGGAAAATTGTCGGCGAGCGGATCGGCGTCGGCGATTTAATCAGGCATCTTATGCCTACACACCGGGGTCCTGATTTTTTCCCGCCCTTTCTGCCGCCATTTTTGGCAGGTCAGCCGGAGTGCCTCCCGAGCCGCCATTTTGAGAGTGCGGACACACTCAAGATGGCGGCCTCTCTAGGACCCCGGCGGATAGGCGTTTACATAAAACGCCTGTCCGCGCCCGCCGGCGCCCTCACGCCCGCGGCACCGGGGACCGCGCGGCCGTTGTCGGCACGTTCTGACACGTCCGGGAAAATTGTCGGCGAGCGGATCGGCGTCGGCGATTTAATCAGGCATCTTATGCCTACACACCGGGGTCCTGATTTTTTCCCGCCCTTTCTGCCGCCATTTTTGGCAGGTCAGCCGGGGTGCCGCCCGAGCCGCCATTTTGAGAGTGCGGACACACTCAAGATGGCGGCCTCTCTAGGACCCCGGCGGATAGGCGTTTACATAAAACGCCTGTCCGCGCCCGCCGGCGCCCTCACGCCCGCGGCACCGCGGACCGCGCGGCCGTTGTCGGCACGCTCTGAAACGTCCGGGAAAATTGGCGGCGAGCGGATCGGCGTCGGCGATGTAATCAGGCATCTTATGCCTACACACCGGGGTCCTGATTTTTTCCCGCCCTTTCTGCCGCCATTTTTGGCAGGTCAGCCGGGGTGCCGCCCGAGGCGCCATTTTGAGAGTCCCGACACGCTCAAGATGGCGGCCTCTCTAGGACCCCGGCGGATAGGCGTTTACATAAAACGCCTGCCCGCGTTCGCCGGCATAAAAATAAATATGCATAAATATAAACATAGACATAAACATGCACAAACGTTAACCTGCATAGATATAAACATAAACATAAACATAAACATAAACATAAACATAAACATGCAAAACAATAATAATAAATATAAATAGAAATAGAAATAGAAATACAAACATTAATAAAATCAGTGAGAAAGGGGGTAAAATCAGTGAGAAATGGGGGGGAAAAACCATGAAAAATGATGGAAAAATCAGAGAGAAATGGGGGAAAAATCGGTGAGGAATGGGGAAAAAGATCAACGAAAAATTGGGAAAAATCAGTCAGAAGTGGGGGATAAAAATCAGTGAGAAATGGGGGGAAAAGTCGGTGAGAAATGGGGAAAAAATCAGTGATTAATGGGCGGGAAAATGCATGAAAAATGGGGGGAATAATTCAGAGAGAAATGGGGGCAAATATCAGTGAGAAATGGGGGGGGAAATCAGGAAATATCCATGAAAATTGGGGGAAACATCCATGAAAAATGGCGGAAAAAATCAATGAAAAATGGCGGAAAAAATCAGTGAGAAATGGGGAAAAATGGGGAAAAAGGAGTGATAAATGGGGGAAAAAATCAGTGAGAAATGGGGAAAAATGGGGAAAAAATCCACGAAAAATGGGTGGAAAAATCCATGAAAAATCAACGGAAAAATCAGTGAGAAATGGGGAAAACATCATGGTGAAATGGGGCAAAAATCAGAGAGAAATGGGGAAAAATCATTGAAAAATGGGGGATAAAAATCAGTGAGAAATGGGGGGAAAATGGGGAAAAACATCAGTGAGAAATGGGGAAAATAATCAGTGAGAAATGGGGAAAATTTGGGAAAAATCCAGGAAAATTGCGGGAAAAAATGCTTGAAAAATTGGGGAAAAAATCCGAGAGAAAATCCCCGGGAAAAACCCCCCGGAATCCCCGAGAAAATCCCCCGGAATTCCCCGGGAAAATCCCCCCGGAATCCCCTGGAAAATCCCCCTGAATTCCCCGAGAAACTCATCCCGGAATCCCCGTGATAATCCGTCCGCTATCCCCGAGAAAATCCCCCAGGAATCCCCCAGAAAATCTCCCCGAAATCCCCGGGATAATCTCCCCGGAATCCCCGAGAAAATCCGCCCCGAATCCCCTGGAAGATTCCCCCGGAATCCCCGAGAAAATCCCCCGGAATCCCCGGGAAAATCCCCCAGGAAAATCCCCGGGATAATCACCCCGGAATCCCCTGGAAAATCCCCTAGGAATCCCCGAGAAAATCCCTCCGGAATTCGCCGGGAAAATCCCCCCGGAATCCCCCAGAAAATCCCCCCGGAATACTCTGCAATATCCCCCCGGAATCCCCTGGATAATCCCCCCGGAATCCCCGATAAAATCCCCCTGGAATCTCCAGGAAAATGCCCCGGGAATACGTGAGAAAATCTCCCCGGAATCCCCGAGAAAATCCCCCCTGAATCCCCGAGAAAATCCCCCCGGAATTCCCGAGAAAATCCCCCCGGATTCCCCTGAAAATCCCTCGGAATTCCCCGGGAAAATCCTCCCGGAATCCAAGAGAAAATCCTCCCGGAATCCAAGAGAAAATCCTCCCGGAATCCACGAGAAAATCCGCCCGGAATCCCCGGGAAAATCCTCCAGAAATCCCCGAGAAAATCCCCCGGAGTCCCCGGGAAAATCAACCCGGAATCGCCGGGAAAATCCCCCCAGAATCCCCGAGAAAATCCCCCGGAATTCCCCTAGAAAATCCCCCCGGACTCCCCGAGAAATTTCCCCCGGAATCCCCGGGAAAATAGCCCCCGGAATCCGCGAGAAAATCCCCCCGGAATCCACGCGAAAATCCCCCAGAAATCCCTGTGAAAGCCCCCCCGGAATCCCCAAGAAAATCTCCCCGGAATCCCCGAGAAAATTCGCCCGTAATACTCGGGAAAATATGCCCGGAATCCCCTGGAAAAACCCCCCGGAATCCCCTGGATAATCCCCCCGGAATCCCCGATAAAATCCCCCTGGAATCTCCAGGAAAATGCCCCGGGAATACGCGAGAAAATCCCCCCGGAATCCCCTGGAAAATCCCCCCTGAATCCCCGAGAAAATCCCCCCGGATTCCCCTGAAAATCCCTCGGAATCCCCGGGCAAATCTCCCCGGACTCCCCGAGAAAATCCCCCCGGAATTCCCCGGGAAAATCCCCCCGGAATCCCCGAGAAAATCCCCTAGAATTCCCCGGGATAATCCCCCCGGAATCCCCGAGAAAATCCCCCCGCAATCACCGAGAAAATCCCCCCGGAATCGCCGGAATAATCCCCTGGAATTCCCCGGGAAAATCATCCCGGAATCCCCGAGAATATCCCCCCGGTATCGCCGAGAAAACCCCCCCGGAATTCCTCGTAAAATCCCCCCGGAATCCCCGGGAAAATCCCTCCGGACTCCCCGAAAAAATCCCCCGGAATCCCCGAGAAAATCCCCCGGAATTTCCCGGGAAAATCACCCCGGAATCCCCGAGAAAATTCTCCCGAAATACTCGGCAAAATCCCCCAGGAATCCACGGAAAATTCCCCGGAATCCAGGAGAAAATACCCCGGAATCCCCATGAAAATCCCCCCGGAATCTCCGAGAAAATCCCCCGGAATCCCCGCGAATATCCCCCCGGAATCCCCGGGAAAATCCCCATGAATTCCCCGGGAAAATAATCTCGGAATCCCCGAGAAAATCTCCCCGGAATCACCGAGATAATGGCCCCGGAATACCCGAGAACATCCCCCGGAATTGCCCGAGAAAATCATCCCGTAATCCCCGAGGAAATCCCCCCGGAACACTCGGGAAAATCCCCCCGGAATTCCTCGTAAAATCACCCCGGATACCCCGGGAAAATCCCTCCGGACTCCCCGAAAAATTCCCCCCGGAATACTCGGGAAAATCCCCCCGGAATCCCCGAGAAAATCCACCCGGAATCCCCTGGAAAATCCACCGGGAATTCCCCGGGAAATTCCTCGCTGAAACCCCTGGAAAATCCCCCCGGAATCCCGGAGAAAATCCCCCCGGAATTCCCCGGGAATATCCCCTCGGAATCCCCGGGAAAATCCCCCGGACTCCCCGAAAAAATCCCCCCGGAATACTCGGGAAAATCCTCCCGGAATTCCCGAGAAAATCCCCCGGAATTCCCTGAGAAAATCGCCCCGGAATCCCAGTGAAAATCCCCCCGGAATCCCCGTGAAAATCCCCCCGGAATCCCCGGGAAAATCCCCCAGGAATCCCCTGGAAAATCCCCCAGGTATCCCCGATAAAATCCCCCTGGAATCCCCTGGAAAATCCCCCTGGAATCGCGGGGAAAAAGCCCCCCGCATTTCCCGGGAAAAATCCCCCCGGAATCCCCGATAAAATCTCCCCGGAATCCCTGAGAAAATCCCCCCGGAATCCGCGAGAAAATATGCCCAGAATCCCCGATAAAATCCCCCCGAAATCCCCCAGAAATTCCCCCCGGAATCCCCGACAAAATCCTCCCGGAATCCCCAGAAAATCCCCCCGGAATCCCCGGAAAATCCCCGCGGAATTCCGGTCCATTTCTGTAGGAGAATAGTTTGTAAGGATAGCGCAGAAGGCACTAGTTGCCAACGAGTTACAGCTGTACTGATTAGCAAGGAGTGGAAACAGCCTTGCCTGCCCAGTGAGGCTGGTTGTTATAAAAGCGTGGGTCAGCTGGCTGCCAGTTTCACTAAGCACAGCTCCAGCTGGAGGTGCAGAGCCTGCTGCAGTGTGGGCTGGAGCCTGCTGGCTGTGCTGCGAGGAGGAAGGGACACGTGGCCGTGCAAGGGATGGACAAGGTGAGAGGATGCTGTGTGTGGGACAGACAGGCTCAGGTGGCTGGGGAAGGGACAGGCTGGGGTTTAGCCAGTCGTACAGAGGAGAGGAGGAGTCGGTGCTGTGTGGAGCTGCCTGTGAGAAAAGGAGTCAGAGTTGCCTCAAAGAAATCTGTGGAGAGAAGGCATGAAAAGTGTGTAATGAAAGACTAATGTTGGTGCCTGTCATGTCTGTCTTGATAGAATTGCTACACGTTTTCTCGGAATGCTTGAATTTAGACATAAAATGAAAACTTTCTTGTAAGAAAGGAATGCATTTCTCACCAAAGTGGTGTAGGGTGGGGGATCACAACTCCCAGATGGCCTGGAAGCGGAACGGCCACAGGGGTTACTGTAACTGGGCCTCCAGTACCAAAGCCCCAGTGGGTTTAAAGGCTAGAGCTGGGCTGGGATTAGCACGGGCTATGCAGCTGGGCTCATGCACAGGTCTGTCAGCACTCCTACCCGAGGACAGTCCCTCACCTAGGGAGAGGTTCTAGGCCTGGAGATGAGGCTGAGTTTGGGAAGGGTGATGAGGACATGGTTAGGGAGGGATGTAAATGCATATCAAAAGACTTAATTTTGAGGGGTGGCAAGCATTAGCTATAAAGCAGTAAGTATTTACAGCTAAAGGCTGGAGGTGGGGGCTGTCTGAGGAGGACAGGACTGTTTAAGGCTGAAGTTGGAAGAGAAACCTTGGTGAAGCTTTTGCGTTAGAAACGGCCTCACCTGCCAAATCAGATTTTTGTCTTCAGGATTGCATGAGTGAGGATGCCACAGCCAAGGAAAAGGTTCAGGTTTGGGAGGCAAAGGCGAGTTAGGCAGGGCTGCAGGGCTGGGGCTTGGCTGTTTCCATACTGCTCAGGGCAGCAAAGGGTAGCTGGCTCACTGGGCCTTGGATCTAGAACTCTTTCTGGAACAAGGTGGAGAGCTGAGGTTCATGCAAGGAAGGGGCCAGGAATTCTTTGTCTGACTGGAAAATGCCAGAGGGGCAGTGTGTGACTCGGATAGGATGATATGTTCGTCTGGCGAGAGTCACAAAAGAATATTTTGGTTTACTGATAACTGGGCAGCTCAGAAGTTACTACTTGACTTAGTTGCTGCTCCCATCTGTTGCACACATAAACAGAGCAAAGCAGACGAATTCTCTCGGAGCCTGAGGTCTTTGACTGGCCCTCCAAAAATGCTGCCCGCTAAAAAACAGACGTGGGGGAGGAAAGTTGTCAGATACAATAGAGCAAGAAAAGGACACGGGCTTCAAAGTGCCCTCCAGCAGACCACGGAAGTGACCTGTCTGGAAGTGAAACCAGCAGTCTGCTTCCCCAGCCTCCTGGAAGCCTCTAACAGCTACACAGGCAGTGAGGGGAGAGAACAATTCAACCTAAAAATAATTTTCAGTAGCGTTCTGCACTGCTGTTAAAAATACTGCAACCAGGGAATGTGGTGTGGTGATAACTATTAGGCCTGTAAGTCTGGTAACTGGGGCTTTTAGCTCAAACATCTCGGTATGGCTACTTTGAGCCTTGTAAAAGCTGCGTTAAGTCCAATTTCTTGGGTAGTTCTACTAGCTCTAGCCTTGCTTTTCATCCCCTCAGTAACAAAGCAACTCCCTCTCGAGAATGTTATTTACTTTCCATATGATGTGCCTACCGATTTCTGGAATTGCAAATGTCTTTGGATACATGCGTAAATTTAAGTTTCAAGAAAGCTGTCAAGCTAAAACAAAGGCTTGCCATAATGCAGAAGAAAATGTTTTATGGAAGAACTGAGAGGTCCCTAGCTGGGCATAGAATTTGCTATACTAAGGTGTGTTCCAAACGGATCTGCCATCTAAACAAGCAGAAAAATAGTTGGAATGTAGTGAGTTCAATTTAACTATTGCTAGAAATAGGAATTATTAGCAGAGCTTGGAGCATGATATCACTAGCAGCAGTAAGACGCTTTTAGCTTGCTTCTCATAAATTACTTGTAAAAAGCATTTGTACCTAGTGTGTAGCAATTAATATTTCCCCATTTTCTTCCCCCCCGCCCCCCAGTCTCAGGTACTCCTTTTATTTTACCCTTTTCTGTCTTGTAACATCACCTTCCTTTATTTTATTCTATCTTCTGTTCTCAGAACATCGCAGCATCCTCTGTCAATGTGAAAGCATTTGTTCATCCTGTCTTGGAATGGCTGTCAATGTTGCCCTCTTCTGGATCACTTTTTTTTTTTTTTTTTTTTTTTTTTAACAATATGTTGCTAAATGTCAGGAAAATTAATCCACAAACACCAGCGGTTTATGTCCAAAAAGGAAACGGAGGAGTCCTTTTTGCTTTATTCGAATAAAGGGAGAGGCCATGGGACATTCCCCTGGGATCTCTCAAATTTTTGGAGGACACAGCCTCCTTTTTATCCTATTTTCCCGGCCGCATTTCCCTCTCTCTTTTCCCATTGGCTGAGGTACTTGAGAGGCACAGACTTCCCGGAACGCCTGATACCTGAAATTCCCCTCTAATGTAGAACCCTCCCTTTTAATTTTTAATTCTTATAGAATTCATAGTTTCCCCCCGTTGCTTCTTTCATCTTTCGATATCCAATTTCATTTATCAGCAGCCCTGCAGTTTGTTTGTAAAGGCAACTATCTCTTTCCATTCATCAATCAGTGGAATCCATCCCATTGTTTCTTTTATCTCTCAGTGCTAGCCTTATCTACAGGCTGATCCACAGCTCATTTGTAAAGACAAATTCAACATTCCTCTCAGCTAATAAATGAGAAGTTAGCTGAAAAAAGTAAAAACTGGATTTTTTTTCCGGTGTGTGTCGGACAATACAGTGGAGAGAATTTGCGGGAGGATGATCGAGGATATCCTATTATAATATCGTTCTCGGCCATTTTACTATTTTAGATCATCAGTTGTATTCTGAAAGAAATCTATTTTAATGATATGTGTACGTTTGCACGAAGTTATAGTTAAATATAGCTTGCGGCTGGGCTCTTTAATGAATAGGGGTATTTTTGGTTTTAATTCAATATTTTATGCTTGTGGTGTGTAGTGTGCTGATTTATTTTTTAATGTTATTTACTACGTGCGCTTTTGTTTTTGAGTGAAGGTAACTTTCTGGATGGCTTTGTATTTGAGGCAGAATGAATTGAAGTAGGTTTTTAAAACTGATTTTTCATATGTACGATGGGGAGTTTAGTAGGGGCAGCTCTGATGGTGGGGGCTTGGTTGTTAATTTTATCAGACGGCTTTTGTTAGATACAGCTTTTAATTCTGGGAAGTTTTGTTTTTCTAATGTCGTGCTTTGAAGGTGGTTTTCGAGGATGTATGGTATAGCTTTATTTTGTTTGTAGATGGTGTATGATAAGGGCTATGGTCTATTTATCTAATGCCATGTTTTTTCATTCAGGTGTTGATAAGGGAGTTCTTGAATGGCGTTTTGTGTTGTTTTTGTTTTTGGTGGGGCGTTGTTTTTAAAGGATACCTTGATAAGGTTTGCCGATGGCGTTCTAGCCTGTAGCATAAGGCATAGGGTAGTTTTTGAATTATTTTGTGGTGGCTTTGATTCTTGCCAGTATGTAGTGTTTGTTTGAGGTAATGCTGTGTAGCTAATTTCTGTTTTCTTATTAATATTAGAATTGGAGTGTTGTAGTATATGGGCTGTTATTATATCCTAGGGGTTCTATTTATTTGGTTTGATTGTTTTCTAGTTATGGATAATTTTTCTCAAAAAACCATTTTCAGAATTTCAGGCGTGACACAAAAGAACACTCAGATTGCTGGAAGGGAAACGTGTGCCCAGATTGTCTCGAAGCAGTGCTGCTGTCGGTTCTCGTTCAGTTGTGTCTTCTGAAAATGAGACTGTTGTATTCATTGCGCTGTGCTAAACACTTGTCATTCTCCCAATGCCAGGAAACAGATGAAGCTTGAAGAAAGAGGAAGGAATTTGGAAGCGTACAAACAAGCTGAGAAGAGGTTCAGAGATCAGGGTGCTCACTGGCAGCAGGGGCTGGGGTTAGGGCTGAGCAGGAGCAAAGCCGGAGCACATCAACCTCACCTCGTGTTTTCTCGGGGGCTTTATGGCCCTGGCAAGAGAGAGATGTTCACTGATGAGTCCCAGGCCGAGCCGTGAGCACAGCATGTTGTGTTGGAGCTGGGGTTTTTTTTTGAGACGTTGAGCAGCCACACTCTCTAGTCAAGAGTCCTGAGGTTTGTTGCTGCTCCACTTTCATCCTCATATCCAGCTTCCAGCCCTTTTCTTCTCTCTGTCCAGTGTGTCTTTTGTGTTCCTTTCTTGTCCTGTGTGCTCCCCATCCCATTCCCGTTCCCTACGGAGGGGGAGGGTGTGGAGACTGGGGGCTCCGACGTGGTTTGGGGCACCCCAAGGTCCCTGGGAAAGGGAGCCGGGCTGCGCTGGAGGAGCAGGTGAGTCGGGCATGGGGGGGGGGGGGGGGGGGTCATGCTGGGTGCCAGAACATTGAGAGGGAGGGGTGGGTGTAGAATGCATGAAAAACAGAACCATAAAAAATACCTAAATATAGTCTAAAAGGAATGTTTAAATGCTTTTTATTTGGGTAGAGGCACGGTTTTTATAGCCAATATAAAAATAAAATATAAAGAATAGAAATAGATTGGTATACATGTAAAATATAATGAAATCTAAGTAGCAAATATCTATGAAAAATCTAGTGTATAACAGAAATAATGCAAATATAAGAATATGTATAAATATAAAATAGAGCTATGAGAATGGGAATAAGAATGGGGTAAAACATCAGTGAGAAATGGAAAAAAACCACATGAAAAATGGTGGGAAAATCAGTGAGAAATGGAGAAAAATCAGTGAAAAACGGGGGGGGGAATCTTTGAAAAACGGGGAAAAAAATCAGTGAGAAATGGGGGAAAAAAAATCCATGAAAAATGGGGGAATAAATCAGTGAGAAACGGGGAAAAGTGGGGGAAAAATAATTGAGAAATGGGGAAAAAATCCATGGAAAACAGGGAAACAATCCATGGGCAATGGCGGGAACAGAGCGAGCTGTTGTCGCTCGTGCTGTGGTGGCCGATGCTGTGGGGAAAAAGTAAGTGAAAAATGGGGGCAATAATCAGTGATAAATGGGGAAAAAAATCAGTGATTAATGGGGGGAAAAATGCATGAAAAATGGAAGGAAAAATTCAGAGAGAAATGGGGGCAAATATCAGTGATAAATGGGGAAAAAAATCAGTGATTAATGGGGGGAAAAATGCATGGAAAATGGGGGGAAAATTCAGAGAGAAATGGGGGCAAAAATCAGTGAGCAATGGGGGGGAAAATCGGGAAATATCCATGGAAAAATGGGGGGAAAAAATCAGTGAGAAATGGGGGAAAAAATCAGTGAGAAATGGGGGAAACATCATGGTGAAATGGGGGAAAAAAATCTTTGATAAATTGGGGAAACAAATCATTGAGAAATGGGGGAAAAAAATCAGTGAGAAATGGGGAAAATATGGGAAAAAATCCACGAAAATTGCGGGAAAAAATGCATGAAAAATTGGGGAAAAATCAGTAAGAAATGGGGGAAAAAAATCCATGAAAAATGGCGGGAAAAATCAGATCGGCGATCGATAGCTAATGCGTGCCTATGGATTAGATCGGCGATCGATTGATCGCGCCTGCCGATCGATTAGATCGGCGATCGATTGCTAATGCCTGCCGATCGATTAGATCGGCGATCGATTGCTAATGCCTGCCGATCGATTAGATCGGCGATCGATTGATCGCGCCTGCCGATCGATTAGATCGGCGATCGATTGCTAATGCCTGCCGATCGATTAGATCGGCGATCGATTGATCGCGCCTGCCGATCGATTAGATCGGCGATCGATTGATCGCGCCTGCCGATCGATTAGATCGGCGATCGATTGCTAATGCCTGCCGATCGATTAGATCGGCGATCGATTGATCGCGCCTGCCGATAGATTAGATCGGCGATCGATTGCTAATGCCTGCCGATCGATTAGATCGGTGATCGATTGCTAATGCCTGCCGATCGATTAGATCGGCGATCGATTGATCGCGCCTGCCGATCGATTAGATCGGCGATCGATTGATCGCGCCTGCCGATCGATTAGATCGGCGATCGATTGCTAATGCCTGCCGATCGATTAGATCGGCGATCGATTGATCGCGCCTGCCGATCGATTAGATCGGCGATCGATTTCCAATGCCTGCCGATCGATTGCTAATGCACACTATTTGCACACTCCTTGCACACCCTTTGCACTCATACAGAGGCAGGAGGTTTGTCAGTTCTGGTCGGGGTTTTTTGGGGCGTTCATTCCGGGGGATTTCCTCAAGGATTGGGACACTCCTTGATTCCATCCCTTGCCTGTCTCCCAAGCGCCACCCTGTGGGCAGAGCGCGGTACTGCGCGCCTGCCTCTCCCAAGATGGCGGCTCGGGTGTCGCTCCCCGACCTTCTAACTCTGGCTGCAAAAGGAGGGTGGCACAGCAAGGAGCCCGCTCGCTCTAGTGGGATGCCTGCGCACGACGCCGACACCGATCCCACGGGTGCGATTTTCGGCGGCGTTTCCAATCGTGCGGACATCTCCTTCAGCCCGCTTCGGCCCGGGGGAGAGGGGCGGGGCCGCCAGCGATGGTCCCGGCGCAGCCCGGGCAGGCTCGGGGCGGAGCCGGGGCTTGGCGAGGCGGGGCACGGAGGTCCCGGGGACGGGACCGGGCGGGGCCGGGGCGGTGCTTTAGGGGCGGTCCCCAGTGGTCCCGGGCGGCACCGGGGGCGGGGCCGGGTGATCCCGGAGCGGTACCGAGCTGTGCTGGGGACGGTGCTGCAGGGGCGGTGCCGGGCCCGCCTCAGGGTGATTGAATGCCCAGAAATCGCCTCCTCTGCCCCGTGCTCACACTGAGCTGCGGGCTGCAGCGTGCTGTCGGAGCTCCGCACACAGCACGGATTTGGGCTTCCCCTCCTCTCAAACCCTCTCCCCCTTCTTCCTCCTCCTCATCTTCCTCTTTGTCCTCTGTCACTGCTGAGGCTCTGGAAAGAACTGAAATTCTGCAGGGAGAGATGTCCTCTCGTGGCCCCAGGGACTGCCTCGGCACGGGCCACGAGCGCCTCCGGCCCCTGCCTTCTCCTGCTTGAAAAGATCACCTGGAGCCCGAGCTCGGGGGGGTGAAATCAGCTGAAATCCAGGTAACTCTGTCAAGTGCCCCCCAGGGACATCGGCGGGGCTGGGGGATGAGGGTTTGAAACAGCAAATTCTTTGGAATATACACCTGTCCCTGTGCCGATGCTGCTGAGCTTCCTGCCACAGTATATCCCCACTCCATGAGGCGCTGTGAGGTTATGGCAGTGGGAATTGAGCAGGGAATTCGGGGCTATGGGCATAATTCACGGGAGCTAGCAAAGCTGACAGCCAACCCCAAATCGGGGCACAGCACAGAGAACAATCTGTGTGCTGCCCTGTCAGCTCAAGCTCCTGGGCTGGCAAGTATTGGGAGTTAAATGTATGGAATTACACAAATCACAGCAACTGGCATCACCCAGAGGGACAATCCAAGGCCCAAACAATTCCTCCACAGTCCACTCTGGGAAAAACACCCTGTGCCTGCCAGGAGCTCTGACCCTGCTTTTCCTACCAGCTCCTGAGCAGTGTCAGGGCCACCACGACGCCTTTAAAATCCAGATAAACCCCAAATCCTACACAGTGAATAATCCAAAGAAAGTACTGAATTGTTGTCATTAAAAGCTCAAAACTCATTAAGAATTCTATGACAACAGTGTAATGGACTCCCAGGAACCTCATGAATGCTCTCGGTTTCATTTTTGTGTCTTTTTACTCCCTCATTTGGCAGCTTGTAAAACTTATCCTGGAATTCAGAGGTCAAGCAGGATCGACTTTGGATTGACCTTCACCTCTGTTCCCACTTTGTGCAAACACAACTCGTGCCCAGGTGGGTGAACTCATCACCTCAGCTTTTCACTCCAGAGTATCCCCTCCTTATTTCCCTGTAGATGAACTCAGATCCACTCCTCACCTCCACTGGTCATCCAAGCGTCCATTCTGTTCCCCACAGGCCCTGGTGGCCCCAGGGAGCTCCCTTGGCCTTTCTCCTGCCCCTCTGCAGCCCGAGGTCGCTACACAAACAGTTCTTGTGTCCCCTCTAAATGACCCCGGGTTTTCTGCTCAATGAATGGCATGACCCGTGCCCACTGCTCATGATTCACCCAACCAAAATCAAGAGCAAATGTTGCTTGGGCTTTAAGAACTTGAAATAACTCTGAAGCAGAAGAAATCACCTTTTTCTTCTGGTTTTTATTTTTATTTTTTCATTTAAGATGCTGGACTTGCCTCTGTGGATGTGTGCTGAGCTCTCACTGCAGGGGACTGTCAGGCCTGAATGGCTGTGAGTTCGTGTTCTTCTCAGTAGGGAATCAGAAATTATTCTTAGACCATAGAATTGTTTTCTGAAACCTTTCCCCTTTCCTCTTTGTGCCTTTGAATTTTTCAGCTGTTCCCTGTTGTCACTTCCCCTGCCTGACTTCTGTGCAGCTCCTAGCTGGGAAAAACTGGGAAAACTTAGAGGGTACAGAGGTGGAATTTTTGGCTGGATTTTTCTAACATTTCTAATTTTGCTGAACTTATTTCCCCAGTGAGAAGAGCACGAACTCACAGCCATGCAGGCCTGACAGTCACTGCGGGAAATCTGACACAGTATTAATAAGTAACCTTTCCTGAGAGCAGTCACCACCCCCAGTCCTCCAGCCTTGTCAAATGTTTGCAATGAATGGACCCAAGTTCTAATCCTTAATCTAAATTTATGTCAGCTTTTGTTAGAAAGATACCGGACAGTAAATCATACAAGAGAATTTAAAAATTGCACAAAGAATAACAGGCCCAGACCAAACCCAACCACCCCCATCACCGCTCCACCCCAATTTTGGGAGAAACAGTGATACAGTTTATAAATACTCTCCTTCCACACTATTCAGTCCTTCACCGCACATCCCCAGAGAGGAGTCCCTCAGACCTTGCTCCCCTGAACACCAGGAGAGCTGGAGTTTCACCCAGATCCCACATTCCCATGGCAGTTAATCCCAGCAGGGAGGCAAAGAGGAACCCTGCATCCTCTGACATAGCCCACAGCACGGGCAGCACCAGGAGCCCTCCAGGCTCAGACCTCTGGTGCTGAAGCCTCTGGGCTTTGGCTGATCAAACACCACAGCTCTTGGCAAAGATGGCAGGAGAGTCGTGATTCTTCCTGTCCTGAAAGAGAGGAGGAAAAGAAAATTAAGTCGACTGCAGAAGGATTCCAGCTCTCAACTTCTGCTCTGATTCCTCACTCTGGGGTTTTATCCATGACAAGTGACACCAATTCAGAGTGCCCTTTTCCAGCATTTTTATTCCTAACTATTTCAGACATTAAAAGGATGCTCATTTCTCTTATTGTATTCTTTGCTTAATTTTATTAGCGGCATTTTCATCCCAGACCCCACTTGTCAGTTCTTCAATCCTTTAGCACTGGACTTGGCACAAAGGGATACCCGTGGTGCTGCATCACAAGAAATCCCAAAGAGAAACCCCTTCCAAACCTGACGGAGAAAGCTTTCAAGGCACTCCAGAACACAGACAGCTTTTCCTGCCTTGTCAGGCCACACCAATTCTGTCCCATCCACCTGAACTGTGCAGGTGAGGAAAAGGCTT
>NW_028276812.1:12500-15000 GCF_052056855.1 Sturnus vulgaris
ACCCTAACCCTAACCCTAACCCTAACCCTAGCCCAAATAACCCTAACCCTAACCCTAACCCTGACCCTAAACCTAACCCTAAACCAAATAACCCTAACCCTAACCCTAAACCAACTAGCCCTAACACTAACCATAAGCCTAACCTTTACCAAAATAACCCTAACCATAACCCAAACCCAACTAACCATAACCCTAACCCTAACCCTAACCCTAACCCTAGCCCAAATAACCCTAACCCTAACCCTAACCCTGACCCTAAACCTAACCCTAAACCAAATAACCCTAACCCTAACCCTAAACCAACTAGCCCTAACACTAACCATAAGCCTAACCTTTACCAAAATAACCCTAACCATAACCCAAACCCAACTAACCATAACCCTAACCCTAACCCTAACCCTAACCCTAGCCCGAATAACCCTAACCCTAACCCTAACCCTGACCCTAAACCTAAACCTAAACCAAATAACCCTAACCCTAACCCTAAACCAACTAGCCCTAACACTAACCATAAGCCTAACCTTTACCAAAATAACCCTAACCATAACCCAAACCCAACTAACCATAACCCTAACCCTAACCCTAACCCTAACCCTAACCCTAACCCTAACCCTAACCCTAACCCTAGCCCAAATAACCCTAACCCTAACCCTAACCCTGACCCTAAACCTAACCCTAAACCAAATAACCCTAACCCTATCCCTAAACCAACTAGCCCTAACACTAACCATAAGCCTAACCTTTACCAAAATAACCCTAACCATAACCCAAACCCAACTAACCATAACCCTAACCCTAACCCTAACCCTAACCCTAACCCTAACCCTAACCCTAACCCTAGCCCAAATAACCCTAACCCTAACCCTAACCCTGACCCTAAACCTAACCCTAAACCAAATAACCCTAACCCTAACCCTAAACCAACTAGCCCTAACACTAACCATAAGCCTAACCTTTACCAAAATAACCCTAACCATAACCCAAACCCAACTAACCATAACCCTAACCCTAACCCTAACCCTAACCCTAACCCTAACCCTAACCCTAACCCAAATAACCCTAACCATAACCCAAACCCAACTAACCATAACCCTAACCCTAACCCTAACCCTAACCCTAGCCCAAATAACCCTAACCCTAACCCTAACCCTGACCCTAAACCTAACCCTAAACCAAATAACCCTAACCCTAACCCTAAACCAACTAGCCCTAACACTAACCATAAGCCTAACCTTTACCAAAATAACCCTAACCATAACCCAAACCCAACTAACCATAACCCTAACCCTAACCCTAACCCTAACCCTAGCCCGAATAACCCTAACCCTAACCCTAACCCTGACCCTAAACCTAACCCTAAACCAAATAACCCTAACCCTAACCCTAAACCAACTAGCCCTAACACTAACCATAAGCCTAACCTTTACCAAAATAACCCTAACCATAACCCAAACCCAACTAACCATAACCCTAACCCTAACCCTAACCCTAACCCTAACCCTAACCCTAACCCTAACCCTAGCCCAAATAACCCTAACCCTAACCCTAACCCTGACCCTAAACCTAACCCAAAACCAAATAACCCTAACCCTAACCCTAACCCTAACCCTAACCCTATCCCTAAACCAACTAGCCCTAACACTAACCATAAGCCTAACCTTTACCAAAATAACCCTAACCATAACCCAAACCCAACTAACCATAACCCTAACCCTAACCCTAACCCTAACCCTAACCCTAACCCTAACCCTAGCCCAAATAACCCTAACCCTAACCCTAACCCTGACCCTAAACCTAACCCTAAACAAAATAACCCTAACCCTAACCCTAAACCAACTAGCCCTAACACTAACCATAAGCCTAACCTTTACCAAAATAACCCTAACCATAACCCAAACCCAACTAACCATAACCCTAACCCTAACCCTAACCCTAACCCTAGCCCAAATAACCCTAACCCTAACCCTAACCCTGACCCTAAACCTAACCCTAAACAAAATAACCCTAACCCTAACCCTAAACCAACTAGCCCTAACACTAACCATAAGCCTAACCTTTACCAAAATAACCCTAACCATAACCCAAACCCAACTAACCATAACCCTAACCCTAACCCTAACCCTAACCCTAGCCCGAATAACCCTAACCCTAACCCTAACCCTGACCCTAAACCTAACCCTAAACCAAATAACCCTAACCCTAACCCTAAACCAACTAGCCCTAACACTAACCATAAGCCTAACCTTTACCAAAATAACCCTAACCATAACACAAACCCAACTAACCATAACCCTAACCCTAACCCTAACCCTAACCCTAACCCTAACCCTAGCCCAAATAACCCTAACCCTAACCCTAACCCTGACCCTAAACCTAACCCTAAACCAAATAACCCTAACCCTAACCCTAAACCAACTAGCCCTAACACTAACCATAAGCCTAACCTTTACCAAAATAACCCTAACCATAACCCAAACCCAACTAACCATAACCCTAACCC
>NW_028276812.1:22500-25000 GCF_052056855.1 Sturnus vulgaris
ACCCTGACCCTAAACCTAACCCTAAACCAAATAACCCTAACCCTAACCCTAAACCAACTAGCCCTAACACTAACCATAAGCCTAACCTTTACCAAAATAACCCTAACCATAACCCAAACCCAACTAACCATAACCCTAACCCTAACCCTAACCCTAACCCTAGCCCGAATAACCCTAACCCTAACCCTAACCCTGACCCTAAACCTAACCCTAAACCAAATAACCCTAACCCTAACCCTAAACCAACTAGCCCTAACACTAACCATAAGCCTAACCTTTACCAAAATAACCCTAACCATAACCCAAACCCAACTAACCATAACCCTAACCCTAACCCTAACCCTAACCCTAACCCTAACCCTAACCCTAACCCTAACCCTAACCCTAGCCCAAATAACCCTAACCCTAACCCTAACCCTGACCCTAAACCTAACCCTAAACCAAATAACCCTAACCCTATCCCTAAACCAACTAGCCCTAACACTAACCATAAGCCTAACCTTTACCAAAATAACCCTAACCATAACCCAAACCCAACTAACCATAACCCTAACCCTAACCCTAACCCTAACCCTAACCCTAACCCTAACCCTAACCCTAACCCTAGCCCAAATAACCCTAACCCTAACCCTAACCCTGACCCTAAACCTAACCCTAAACCAAATAACCCTAACCCTAACCCTAAACCAACTAGCCCTAACACTAACCATAAGCCTAACCTTTACCAAAATAACCCTAACCATAACCCAAACCCAACTAACCATAACCCTAACCCTAACCCTAACCCTAACCCTAACCCTAACCCTAGCCCAAATAACCCTAACCCTAACCCTAACCCTGACCCTAAACCTAACCCTAAACAAATAACCCTAACCCTAACCCTAAACCAACTAGCCCTAACACTAACCATAAGCCTAACCTTTACCAAAATAACCCTAACCGTAACCAAAACCCAACTAACCATAACCCTAACCCTAACCCTAACCCTAACCCTAGCCCGAATAACCCTAACCCTAACCCTAACCCTGACCCTAAACCTAACCCTAAACCAAATAACCCTAACCCTAACCCTAAACCAACTAGCCCTAACACTAACCATAAGCCTAACCTTTACCAAAATAACCCTAACCATAACCCAAACCCAACTAACCATAACCCTAACCCTAACCCTAACCTAACCCTAACCCTAACCCTAACCCTAGCCCAAATAACCCTAACCCTAACCCTAACCCTGACCCTAAACCTAACCTAAACCAAATAACCCTAACCCTAACCCTAAACCAACTAGCCCTAACACTAACCATAAGCCTAACCTTTACCAAAATAACCCTAACCATAACCCAAACCCAACTAACCATAACCCTAACCCTAACCCTAACCCTAACCCTAACCCTAACCCTAGCCCAAATAACCCTAACCCTAACCCTAACCCTGACCCTAAACCTAACCCTAAACCAAATAACCCTAACCCTAACCCTAAACCAACTAGCCCTAACACTAACCATAAGCCTAACCTTTACCAAAATAACCCTAACCATAACCCAAACCCAACTAACCATAACCCTAACCCTAACCCTAACCCTAACCCTAACCCTAACCCTAACCCTAACCCTAACCTAGCCCAAATAACCCTAACCCTAACCCTAACCCTGACCCTAAACCTAACCTTAAACCAAATAACCCTAACCCTAACCCTAAACCAACTAGCCCTAACACTAACCATAAGCCTAACCTTTACCAAAATAACCCTAACCATAACCCAAACCCAACTAACCATAACCCTAACCCTAACCCTAACCCTAACCCTAACCCTAACCCTAACCCTAGCCCAAATAACCCTAACCCTAACCCTAACCCTGACCCTAAACCTAACCCTAAACCAAATAACCCTAACCCTAACCCTAAACCAACTAGCCCTAACACTAACCATAAGCCTAACCTTTACCAAAATAACCCTAACCATAACCCAAACCCAACTAACCATAACCCTAACCCTAACCCTAACCCTAACCCTAGCCCAAATAACCCTAACCCTAACCCTAACCCTGACCCTAAACCTAACCCTAAACCAAATAACCCTAACCCTAACCCTAAACCAACTAGCCCTAACACTAACCATAAGCCTAACCTTTACAAAATAACCCTAACCATAACCCAAAACCCAACTAACCATAACCCTAACCCTAACCCTAACCCTAACCCTAGCCCGAATAACCCTAACCCTAACCCTAACCCTGACCCTAAACCTAACCCTAAACCAAATAACCCTAACCCTAACCCTAAACCAACTAGCCCTAACACTAACCATAAGCCTAACCTTTACCAAAATAACCCTAACCATAACCCAAACCCAACTAACCATAACCCTAACCCTAACCCTAACCTAACCCTAACCCTAACCTAACCTAACCTAACCCTAGCCCAAATAACCCTAACCCTAACCCTAACCCTGACCCTAAACCTAACCCTAAACCAAATAACCTAACCCTAACCCTAACCC
>NW_028276812.1:32500-45000 GCF_052056855.1 Sturnus vulgaris
AAAATAACCCTAACCATAACCCAAACCCAACTAACCATAACCCTAACCCTAACCCTAACCCTAACCCTAGCCCAAATAACCCTAACCCTAACCCTAACCCTGACCCTAAACCTAACCCTAAACCAAATAACCCTAACCCTAACCCTAAACCAACTAGCCCTAACACTAACCATAAGCCTAACCTTTACCAAAATAACCCTAACCATAACCCAAACCCAACTAACCATAACCCTAACCCTAACCCTAACCCTAACCCTAGCCCGAATAACCCTAACCCTAACCCTAACCCTGACCCTAAACCTAACCCTAAACCAAATAACCCTAACCCTAACCCTAAACCAACTAGCCCTAACACTAACCATAAGCCTAACCTTTACCAAAATAACCCTAACCATAACCCAAACCCAACTAACCATAACCCTAACCCTAACCCTAACCCTAACCCTAACCCTAACCCTAACCCTAACCCTAACCCTAACCCTAGCCCAAATAACCCTAACCCTAACCCTAACCCTGACCCTAAACCTAACCCTAAACCAAATAACCCTAACCCTATCCCTAAACCAACTAGCCCTAACACTAACCATAAGCCTAACCTTTACCAAAATAACCCTAACCATAACCCAAACCCAACTAACCATAACCCTAACCCTAACCCTAACCCTAACCCTAACCCTAACCCTAACCCTAACCCTAACCCTAGCCCAAATAACCCTAACCCTAACCCTAACCCTGACCCTAAACCTAACCCTAAACAAAATAACCCTAACCCTAACCCTAAACCAACTAGCCCTAACACTAACCATAAGCCTAACCTTTACCAAAATAACCCTAACCATAACCCAAACCCAACTAACCATAACCCTAACCCTAACCCTAACCCTAACCCTAGCCCAAATAACCCTAACCCTAACCCTAACCCTGACCCTAAACCTAACCCTAAACAAAATAACCCTAACCCTAACCCGAAACCAACTAGCCCTAACACTAACCATAAGCCTAACCTTTACCTAAATAACCCTAACCGTAACCAAAACCCAACTAACCATAACCCTAACCCTAACCCTAACCCTAACCCTAGCCCGAATAACCCTAACCCTAACCCTAACCCTGACCCTAAACCTAACCCTAAACCAAATAACCCTAACCCTAACCCTAAACCAACTAGCCCTAACACTAACCATAAGCCTAACCTTTACCAAAATAACCCTAACCATAACCCAAACCCAACTAACCATAACCCTAACCCTAACCCTAACCCTAACCCTAACCCTAACCCTAACCCTAACCCTAGCCCAAATACCCTAACCCTAACCCTAACCCTGACCCTAAACCTAACCTTAAACCAAATAACCCTAACCCTAACCCTAAACCAACTAGCCCTAACACTAACCATAAGCCTAACCTTTACCAAAATAACCCTAACCCTAACCCTAACCCTAACCCTAACCCTAACCCTAACCCTAGCCCAAATACCCCTAACCCTAACCCTAACCCTGACCCTAAACCTAACCTTAAACCAAATAACCCTAACCCTAACCCTAAACCAACTAGCCCTAACACTAACCATAAGCCTAACCTTTACCAAAATAACCCTAACCATAACCCAAACCCAACTAACCATAACCCTAACCCTAACCCAACCCTAACCCTAACCCTAACCCTAACCCTAACCCTAGCCCAAATAACCCTAACCCTAACCCTAACCCTGACCCTAAACCTAACCCTAAACCAAATAACCCTAACCCTAACCCTAAACCAACTAGCCCTAACACTAACCATAAGCCTAACCTTTACCAAAATAACCCTAACCATAACCCAAACCCAACTAACCATAACCCTAACCCTAACCCTAACCCTAACCCTAACCCTAACCCTAACCCTAACCCTAACCCTAACCCTAGCCCAAATAACCCTAACCCCTAACCCTAACCCTGACCCTAAACCTAACCCTAAACCAAATAACCCTAACCCTAAACCAACTAGCCCTAACACTAACCATAAGCCTAACCTTTACCAAAATAACCCTAACCATAACCCAAACCCAACTAACCATAACCCTAACCCTAACCCTAACCCTAACCCTAACCCTAACCCTAACCCTAGCCCAAATAACCCTAACCCTAACCCTAACCCTGACCCTAAACCTAACCCTAAACCAAATAACCCTAACCCTAACCCTAAACCAACTAGCCCTAACACTAACCATAAGCCTAACCTTTACCAAAATAACCCTAACCATAACCCAAACCCAACTAACCATAACCCTAACCCTAACCCTAACCCTAACCCTAGCCCAAATAACCCTAACCCTAACCCTAACCCTGACCCTAAACCTAACCCTAAACCAAATAACCCTAACCCTAACCCTAAACCAACTAGCCCTAACACTAACCATAAGCCTAACCTTTACCAAAATAACCCTAACCATAACCCAAACCCAACTAACCATAACCCTAACCCTAACCCTAACCCTAACCCTAGCCCAAATAACCCTAACCCTAACCCTAACCCTGACCCTAAACCTAACCCTAAACCAAATAACCCTAACCCTAACCCTAAACCAACTAGCCCTAACACTAACCATAAGCCTAACCTTTACCAAAATAACCCTAACCATAACCCAAACCCAACTAACCATAACCCTAACCCTAACCCTAACCCTAACCCTAACCCTAACCCTAACCCTAACCCTAACCCTAGCCCAAATAACCCTAACCCTAACCCTAACCCTGACCCTAAACCTAACCCTAAACCAAATAACCCTAACCCTAACCCTAAACCAACTAGCCCTAACACTAACCATAAGCCTAACCTTTACCAAAATAACCCTAACCATAACCCAAACCCAACTAACCATAACCCTAACCCTAACCCTAACCCTAACCCTAACCCTAACCCTAACCCTAACCCTAGCCCAAATAACCCTAACCCTAACCCTAACCCTGACCCTAAACCTAACCCTAAACCAAATAACCCTAACCCTAACCCTAAACCAACTAGCCCTAACACTAACCATAAGCCTAACCTTTACCAAAATAACCCTAACCATAACCCAAACCCAACTAACCATAACCCTAACCCTAACCCTAACCCTAACCCTAGCCCAAATAACCCTAACCCTAACCCTAACCCTGACCCTAAACCTAACCCTAAACCAAATAACCCTAACCCTAACCCTAAACCAACTAGCCCTAACACTAACCATAAGCCTAACCTTTACCAAAATAACCCTAACCATAACCAAAACCCAACTAACCATAACCCTAACCCTAACCCTAACCCTAACCCTAGCCCGAATAACCCTAACCCTAACCCTAACCCTGACCCTAAACCTAACCCTAAACCAAATAACCCTAACCCTAACCCTAAACCAACTAGCCCTAACACTAACCATAAGCCTAACCTTTACCAAAATAACCCTAACCATAACCCAAACCCAACTAACCATAACCCTAACCCTAACCCTAACCCTAACCCTAACCCTAACCCTAACCCTAACCCTAACCCTAACCCTAGCCCAAATACCCCTAACCCTAACCCTAACCCTGACCCTAAACCTAACCTTAAACCAAATAACCCTAACCCTAACCCTAAACCAACTAGCCCTAACACTAACCATAAGCCTAACCTTTACCAAAATAACCCTAACCATAACCCAAACCCAACTAACCATAACCCTAACCCTAACCCTAACCCTAACCCTAACCCTAACCCTAGCCCAAATAACCCTAACCCTAACCCTAACCCTGACCCTAAACCTAACCCTAAACCAAATAACCCTAACCCTAACCCTAAACCAACTAGCCCTAACACTAACCATAAGCCTAACCTTTACCAAAATAACCCTAACCATAACCCAAACCCAACTAACCATAACCCTAACCCTAACCCTAACCCTAACCCTAACCCTAACCCTAACCCTAACCCTAACCCTAACCCTAGCCCAAATAACCCTAACCCTAACCCTAACCCTGACCCTAAACCTAACCCTAAACCAAATAACCCTAACCCTAACCCTAAACCAACTAGCCCTAACACTAACCATAAGCCTAACCTTTACCAAAATAACCCTAACCATAACCCAAACCCAACTAACCATAACCCTAACCCTAACCCTAACCCTAACCCTAACCCTAACCCTAACCCTAGCCCAAATAACCCTAACCCTAACCCTAACCCTGACCCTAAACCTAACCCTAAACCAAATAACCCTAACCCTAACCCTAAACCAACTAGCCCTAACACTAACCATAAGCCTAACCTTTACCAAAATAACCCTAACCATAACCCAAACCCAACTAACCATAACCCTAACCCTAACCCTAACCCTAACCCTAGCCCAAATAACCCTAACCCTAACCCTAACCCTGACCCTAAACCTAACCCTAAACCAAATAACCCTAACCCTAACCCTAAACCAACTAGCCCTAACACTAACCATAAGCCTAACCTTTACCAAAATAACCCTAACCATAACCCAAACCCAACTAACCATAACCCTAACCCTAACCCTAACCCTAACCCTAGCCCGAATAACCCTAACCCTAACCCTAACCCTGACCCTAAACCTAACCCTAAACCAAATAACCCTAACCCTAACCCTAAACCAACTAGCCCTAACACTAACCATAAGCCTAACCTTTACCAAAATAACCCTAACCATAACCCAAACCCAACTAACCATAACCCTAACCCTAACCCTAACCCTAACCCTAACCCTAACCCTAACCCTAACCCTAACCCTAACCCTAGCCCAAATAACCCTAACCCTAACCCTAACCCTGACCCTAAACCTAACCCTAAACCAAATAACCCTAACCCTAACCCTAACCCTAACCCTAACCCTAACCCTAAACCAACTAGCCCTAACACTAACCATAAGCCTAACCTTTACCAAAATAACCCTAACCATAACCCAAACCCAACTAACCATAACCCTAACCCTAACCCTAACCCTAACCCTAACCCTAACCCTAACCCTAGCCCAAATAACCCTAACCCTAACCCTAACCCTGACCCTAAACCTAACCCTAAACAAAATAACCCTAACCCTAACCCTAAACCAACTAGCCCTAACACTAACCATAAGCCTAACCTTTACCAAAATAACCCTAACCATAACCCAAACCCAACTAACCATAACCCTAACCCTAACCCTCTAACCCTAACCCTAGCCCAAATAACCCTAACCCTAACCCTAACCCTGACCCTAAACCTAACCCTAAACCAAATAACCCTAACCCTAACCCTAAACCAACTAGCCCTAACACTAACCATAAGCCTAACCTTTACCAAAATAACCCTAACCATAACCCAAACCCAACTAACCATAACCCTAACCCTAACCCTAACCCTAACCCTAGCCCAATAACCCTAACCCTAACCCTAACCCTGACCCTAAACCTAACCCTAAACCAAATAACCCTAACCCTAACCCTAAACCAACTAGCCCTAACACTAACCATAAGCCTAACCTTTACCAAAATAACCCTAACCATAACCCAAACCCAACTAACCATAACCCTAACCCTAACCCTAACCCTAACCCTAACCCTAACCCTAGCCCAAATAACCCTAACCCTAACCCTAACCCTGACCCTAAACCTAACCCTAAACCAAATAACCCTAACCCTAACCCTAAACCAACTAGCCCTAACACTAACCATAAGCCTAACCTTTACCAAAATAACCCTAACCATAACCCAAACCCAACTAACCATAACCCTAACCCTAACCCTAACCCTAACCCTAACCCTAACCCTAACCCTAGCCCAAATAACCCTAACCCTAACCCTAACCCTGACCCTAAACCTAACCCTAAACCAAACCTAAACCAAATAACCCTAACCCTAACCCTAAACCAACTAGCCCTAACACTAACCATAAGCCTAACCTTTACCAAAATAACCCTAACCATAACCCAAACCCAACTAACCATAACCCTAACCCTAACCCTAACCCCCCTAACCTACCTAGCCCAAATAACCCTAACCCTAACCCTAACCCTGACCCTAAACCTAACCCTAAACCAAATAACCCTAACCCTAACCCTAAACCAACTAGCCCTAACACTAACCATAAGCCTAACCTTTACCAAAATAACCCCTAACCATAACCCAAACCCAACTAACCATAACCCTAACCCTAACCCTAACCCTAGCCCGAAATAACCCTAACCCTAACCCTAACCCTGACCCTAAACCTAACCCTAAACCAAATAACCCTAACCCTAACCCTAAACCAACTAGCCCTAACACTAACCATAAGCCTAACCTTTACCAAAATAACCCTAACCATAACCCAAACCCAACTAACCATAACCCTAACCCTAACCCTAACCCTAACCCTAACCCTAACCCTAACCCTAACCCTAGCCCAAATAACCCTAACCCTAACCCTAACCCTGACCCTAAACCTAACCCTAAACCAAATAACCCTAACCCCTAACCCTAAACCAACTAGCCCTAACACTAACCATAAGCCTAACCTTTACCAAAATAACCCTAACCATAACCCAAACCCAACTAACCATAACCCTAACCCTAACCCTAACCCTAACCCTAACCCTAACCCTAACCCTAACCCTAACCCTAGCCCAAATACCCACCCTAACCCTAACCCTGACCCTAAACCTAACCCTAAACAAAATAACCCTAACCCTAACCCTAAACCAACTAGCCCTAACACTAACCATAAGCCTAACCTTTACCAAAATAACCCTAACCATAACCCAAACCCAACTAACCATAACCCTAACCCTAACCCTAACCCTAACCCTAACCCTAACCCTAACCCTACCCTAACCCCTAACCCTAACCCTAGCCCAAATAACCCTAACCCTAACCCTAACCCTGACCCTAAACCTAACCCTAAACCAAATAACCCTAACCCTAACCCTAAACCAACTAGCCCTAACACTAACCATAAGCCTAACCTTTACCAAAATAACCCTAACCATAACCCAAACCCAACTAACCATAACCCTAACCCTAACCCTAACCTAACCCTAACCCTAACCCTAACCCTAACCCTAACCCTAGCCCAAATAACCCTAACCCTAACCCTAACCCTGACCCTAACCTAACCCTAAACCAAATAACCCTAACCCTAACCCTAAACCAACTAGCCCTAACACTAACCATAAGCCTAACCTTTACCAAAATAACCCTAACCATAACCCAACCCAACCTAACCCTAACCCTAACCCTAACCCTAACCCTAACCCTAACCCTAGCCCAAATAACCCTAACCCTAACCCTAACCCTGACCCTAAACCTAACCCTAAACCAAATAACCCTAACCCTAACCCTAAACCAACTAGCCCTAACACTAACCATAAGCCTAACCTTTACCAAAATAACCCTAACCATAACCCAAACCCACTAACCATAACCCTAACCCTAACCCTAACCCTAACCCTAACCCTACCCTAACCCTAACCCTCCTAAACCCTAGCCCAAATAACCCTAACCCCTAACCCTAACCCTGACCCTAAACCTAACCCTAAACCAAATAACCCTAACCCTAACCCTAAACCAACTAGCCCTAACACTAACCATAAGACCTAACCTTTACCAAATAACCCTAACCATAACCCAAACCCAACTAACCATAACCCTAACCTACCCTAACCCTAACCCTAACCCTAACCCTAACCCTAACCCTAACCCTAACCCTAACCCTAACCCTAGCCCAAATAACCCTAACCCTAACCCTAACCCTGACCCTAAACCTAACCCTAAACCAAATAACCCTAACCCTAACCCTAAACCAACTAGCCCTAACACTAACCATAAGCCTAACCTTTACCAAAATAACCCTAACCATAACCCAAACCCAACTAACCATAACCCCTAACCCTAACCCTAACCCTAACCCTAGCCCAAATAACCCTAACCCTAACCCTAACCCTGACCCTAAACCTAACCCTAAACCAAATAACCCTAACCCTAACCCTAAACCAACTAGCCCTAACACTAACCATAAGCCTAACCTTTACCAAAATAACCCTAACCATAACCCAAACCCAACTAACATAACCCTAACCCTAACCCTAACCCTAACCCTAGCCCAAATAACCCTAACCCTAACCCTAACCCTGACCCTAAACCTAACCCTAAACCAAATAACCCTAACCCTAACCCTAAACCAACTAGCCCTAACACTAACCATAAGCCTAACCTTTACCAAAATAACCCTAACCATAACCCAAACCCAACTAACCATAACCCTAACCCTAACCTAACCCTAACCTACCCTAACCCTAACCCTAACCCTAACCCTAACCCTAGCCCAAATAACCCTAACCCTAACCCTAACCCTGACCCTAAACCTAACCCTAAACCAAATAACCCTAACCCTAACCCTAAACCAACTAGCCCTAACACTAACCATAAGCCTAACCTTTACCAAAATAACCTAACCATAACCCAAACCCAACTAACCATAACCCTAACCCTAACCCTAACCCTAACCCTAACCTAACCCTACCTAACCCTAGCCCAAATAACCCTAACCCTAACCCTAACCCTGACCCTAAACCTAACCCTAAACCAAATAACCCTAACCCTAACCCTAAACCAACTAGCCCTAACACTAACCATAAGCCTAACCTTTACCAAAATAACCCTAACCATAACCCAAACCCAACTAACCATAACCCTAACCCTAACCCTAACCCTAACCCTAGCCCAAATAACCCTAACCCTAACCCTAACCCTGACCCTAAAACCTAACCTAAACAAAATAACCCTAACCCTAACCCTAAACCAACTAGCCCTAACACTAACCATAAGCCTAACCTTTACCAAAATAACCCTAACCGTAACCAAAACCCAACTAACCATAACCCTAACCCTAACCCTAACCCTAACCCTAGCCCGAATAACCCTAACCCTAACCCTAACCCTGACCCTAAACCTAACCCTAAACCAAATAACCCTAACCCTAACCCTAAACCAACTAGCCCTAACACTAACCATAAGCCTAACCTTTACCAAAATAACCCTAACCATAACCCAAACCCAACTAACCATAACCCTAACCCTAACCCTAACCCTAACCCTAACCCTAACCTAACCCTAACCCTAACCCTAGCCCAAATAACCCTAACCCTAACCCTAACCCTGACCCTAAACCTAACCCTAAACAAATAACCCTAACCCTAACCCTAAACCAACTAGCCCTAACACTAACCATAAGCCTAACCTTTACCAAAATAACCCTAACCATAACCCAAACCCAACTAACCATAACCCTACCTAACCCTAACCCTAACCCTAACCCTAACCCTAACCCTAGCCCAAATAACCCTAACCCTAACCCTAACCCTGACCCTAAACCTAACCCTAAACCAAATAACCCTAACCCTAACCCTAAACCAACTAGCCCTAACACTAACCATAAGCCTAACCTTTACCAAAATAACCTAACCATAACCCAAACCCAACTAACCATAACCCTAACCCTAACCCTAACCCTAACCCTAACCCTAACCCTAACCCTAACCCTAGCCGAATAACCCTAACCCTAACCCTAACCCTGACCCTAAACCTAACCCTAAACCAAATAACCCTAACCCTAACCCTAAACCAACTAGCCCTAACACTAACCATAAGCCTAACCTTTACCAAAATAACCCTAACCATAACCCAAACCCAACTAACCATAACCCTAACCCTAACCCTAACCCTAACCCTAACCCTAACCCTAACCCTAGCCCAAATAACCCTAACCCTAACCCTAACCCTGACCTAAACCTAACCCTAAACCAAATAACCCTAACCCTAACCCTAAACCAACTAGCCCTAACACTAACCATAAGCCTAACCTTTACCAAAATAACCCTAACCATAACCCAAACCCAACTAACCATAACCCTAACCCTAACCCTAACCCTAACCCTAGCCCAAATAACCCTAACCCTAACCCTAACCCTGACCCTAAACCTAACCCTAAACCAAATAACCTAACCCTAACCCTAAACCAACTAGCCCTAACACTAACCATAAGCCTAACCTTTACCAAAATAACCCTAAACCTTAACCAAACCCAACTAACCATAACCCTAACCCTAACCCTAACCCTAACCCTAGCCCGAATAACCCTAACCCTAACCCTAACCCTGACCCTAAACCTAACCCTAAACCAAATAACCCTAACCCTAACCCTAAACCAACTAGCCCTAACACTAACCATAAGCCTAACCTTTACCAAAATAACCCTAACCATAACCCAAACCCAACTAACCATAACCCTAACCCTAACCCTAACCCTAACCCTAACCCTAACCCTAACCCTAACCCTAACCCTAGCCCAAATAACCCTAACCCTAACCCTAACCCTGACCCTAAACCTAACCCTAAACCAAATAACCCTAACCCTAACCCTAACCCTAACCCAACCCTATCCCTAAACCAACTAGCCCTAACACTAACCATAAGCCTAACCTTTACCAAAATAACCCTGACCATAACCCAAACCCAACTAACCATAACCCTAACCCTAACCCTAACCCTAACCCTAACCCTAACCCTAACCCTAGCCCAAATAACCCTAACCCTAACCCTAACCCTGACCCTAAACCTAACCCTAAACCAAATAACCCTAACCCTAACCCTAAACCAACTAGCCCTAACACTAACCATAAGCCTAACCTTTACCAAAATAACCCTAACCATAACCCAAACCCAACTAACCATAACCCTAACCCTAACCCTAACCCTAACCCTAGCCCAAATAACCCTAACCCTAACCCTAACCCTGACCCTAAACCTAACCCTAAACCAAATAACCCTAACCCTAACCCTAAACCAACTAGCCCTAACACTAACCATAAGCCTAACCTTTACCAAAATAACCCTAACCATAACCAAACCCAACTAACCATAACCCTAACCCTAACCCTAACCCTAACCCTAGCCCGAATAACCCTAACCCTAACCCTAACCCTGACCCTAAACCTAACCCTAAACCAAATAACCCTAACCCTAACCCTAAACCAACTAGCCCTAACACTAACCATAAGCCTAACCTTTACCAAAATAACCCTAACCATAACCCAAACCCAACTAACCATAACCCTAACCCTAACCCTACCCTAACCCTAACCCTAACCCTAGCCCAAATAACCCTAACCCTAACCCTAACCCTGACCCTAAACCTAACCCTAAACCAAATAACCCTAACCCTAACCCTAAACCAACTAGCCCTAACACTAACCATAAGCCTAACCTTTACCAAAATAACCCTAACCATAACCCAAACCCAACTAACCATAACCCTAACCCTAACCCTAACCCTAACCCTAACCCTAACCCTAACCCTAGCCCAAATAACCCTAACCCTAACCCTAACCCTGACCCTAAACCTAACCCTAAACCAAATAACCCTAACCCTAACCCTAAACCAACTAGCCCTAACACTAACCATAAGCCTAACCTTTACCAAAATAACCCTAACCATAACCCAAACCCAACTAACCATAACCCTAACCCTAAACCCTAACCCTAACCCTAGCCCAAATAACCCTAACCCTAACCCTAACCCTACCCTGACCCTAAACCTAACCCTAAACCAAATAACCCTAACCCTAACCCTAACCAACTAGCCCTAACACTAACCATAAGCCTAACCTTTACCAAAATAACCCTAACCGTAACCAAAACCCAAACTAACCATAACCCTAACCCTAACCCTAACCCTAGCCCGAATAACCCTAACCCTAACCCTAACCCTGACCCTAAACCTAACCCTAAACCAAATAACCCTAACCCTAACCCTAAACCAACTAGCCCTAACACTAACCATAAGCCTAACCTTTACCAAAATAACCCTAACCATAACCCAAACCCAACTAACCATAACCCTACCCTAACCCTAACCCTAACCCTAACCCTAACCCTAACCCTAACCCTAACCCTAGCCCAAATAACCCTAACCCTAACCCTAACCCTGACCCTAAACCTAACCCTAAACCAAATAACCCTAACCCTAACCCTAAACCAACTAGCCCTAACACTAACCATAAGCCTAACCTTTACCAAAATAACCCTAACCATAACCCAAACCCAACTACCATAACCCTAACCCTAACCCTAACCCTAACCCTAACCCTAACCCTAACCCTAGCCCAAATAACCCTAACCCTAACCCTAACCCTGACCCTAAACCTAACCCTAAACCAAATAACCCTAACCCTAACCCTAAACCAACTAGCCCTAACACTAACCATAAGCCTAACCTTTACCAAAATAACCCTAACCATAACCCAAAACCCAACTAACCATAACCCTAACCCTAACCCTAACCCTAACCCTAGCCCAATAACCCTAACCCTAACCCTAACCTGACCCTAAACCTAAACCCTAAACCAAATAACCCTAACCCTAACCCTAAACCAACTAGCCCTAACACTAACCATAAGCCTAACCTTTACCAAAATAACCCTAACCGTAACCCAAACCCAACTAACCATAACCCTAACCCTAACCCTAACC
>NW_028276812.1:50000-52576 GCF_052056855.1 Sturnus vulgaris
ATAACCCTAACCCTAACCTAACCCTGACCCTAAACCTAACCCTAAACCAAATAACCCTAACCCTAACCCTAAACCAACTAGCCCTAACACTAACCATAAGCCTAACCTTTACCAAAATAACCCTAACCATAACCCTAAACCCAACCTAACCATAACCCTAACCCTAACCCTAACCCCTAACCCTAGCCCAAATAACCCTAACCCTAACCCTAACCCTGACCCTAAACCTAACCCTAAACCAAATAACCCTAACCCTAACCCTAAACCAACTAGCCCTAACACTAACCATAAGCCTAACCTTTACCAAAATAACCCTAACCATAACCCAAACCCAACTAACCATAACCCTAACCCTAACCCTAACCCCTAACCCTAACCCTAGCCCAAATAACCCTAACCCTAACCCTAACCCTGACCCTAAACCTAACCCTAAACCAAATAAACCCCTAACCCTAACCCTAAACCAACTAGCCCTAACACTAACCATAAGCCTAACCTTTACCAAATAACCCTAACCATAACCCAAACCCAACTAACCATACCCTAACCCTAACCCCTAACCCTAACCCTAACCCTAGCCCAAATAACCCTAACCCTAACCCTAACCCTGACCCTAAACCTAACCCTAAACCAAATAACCCTAACCCTAACCCTAAACCAACTAGCCTAACACTAACCATAAGCCTAACCTTTACCAAATAACCCTAACCCTAACCCTAACCCTAACCCTAACCCTAACCCTAACCCTAGCCCAAATACCCCTAACCCCTAACCCTAACCCTGACCCTAAACCTAACCTTAAACCAAATAACCCTAACCCTACCCTAAACCAACTAGCCCTAACACTAAACCATAAGCCTAACCTTTACCAAAATAACCCTAACCATAACCCAAACCCAACTACCATAACCCTAACCCTAACCCCTAAACCTAACCCTAACCCTAACCCTAACCCTAACCCTAGCCCAAATAACCCTAACCCTAACCCTAACCCTGACCCTAAACCTAACCCTAAACCAAATAACCCTAACCCTAACCCTAAACCAACTAGCCCTAACACTAACCATAAGCCTAACCTTTACCAAAATAACCCTAACCATAACCCAAACCCAACTAACCATAACCCTAACCTAACCCTAACCCTAACCCTAACCCTAACCCTAACCCTAACCCTAACCCAAACCTAACCTAGCCCAAATAACCCTAACCCCAACCCTAACCCTGACCCTAAACCTAACCCTAAACAAATAAACCCTAACCCTAACCCTAAACCAACTAGCCCTAACACTAACCATAAGCCTAACCTTTACCAAATAACCCTAACCATAACCCCAAAACCAACTAACCATAACCCCCTAACCCTAACCCTAACCCCTAACCCTAACCCCTAACCCTAACCCTACCCTAACCCTAGCCCAAATAACCCTAACCCTAACCCTAACCCTGACCCTAAACCTAACCCCTAAACCAAATAACCCCCTAACCCTACCCCTAAACCAACTAGCCCTAACACTAACCATAAGCCTAACTTTAACCAAAATACCCTAACCATAACCCAAACCCAACTAACCATAACCCTAACCCTAACCCCCTAACCCTAACCCTAGCCAAAATAACCCTAACCTAACCCTAACCCTGACCCTAAACCCTAACCCTAAACCAAATAACCCTAACCCTAACCCTAAACCAACTAGCCCTAACACTAACCATAAGCCTAACCTTTACCAAAAAAACCCTAACCATAACCCAAACCCAACTAACCATAACCCCTAACCCTAACCCCTAACCCTAACCCTAGCCCGAATAACCCTAACCCTAAACCCCTAACCTCTGACCCTAACACCTAACCCTAAACCAAATAACCCTAACCCTAACCTAACCAACTAGCCCTAACACTAACCATAAGCCTAACCTTTACCAAATAACCCTAACACACTAACCCAAACCCAACTAACCATAACCCTAACCCTAACCCTAACCCTAACCCCTAACCCTAACCCTAACCCTAAACCCCTAACCCTAACCCTAGCCCAAATAACCCTAACCCTAACCCAACCCTGACCCTAAACCTAACCCTAAACCAAATAACCCTAACCCCATCCCTAAACCAACTAGCCCTAACACTAACCATAAGCCTAACCTTTACCAAAAAACCCTAACCATAACCCAAACCCAACTAACCATAACCCTAACCCTAACCTAACCCTAACCCTAAACCCAAACCCTAACCCTAACCCTAACCCCCTAACCCCTAGCCCAACTAACCCCTAACCCTAACCCTAGACCTGACCCTAAACCTAACCCTAAACAAACTAACCCTAACCCTAACCCTAAACCAACTAGCCCTAACACTAACCATAAGCCTAACCTTTACCAAATAAACCCCCCTAACCATAACCCCAACCCACTAACCAAAAGCCCTAACCCCTAACCCTAACCCTACCCTAGCCCACAAATAACCCTAACCCTAACCCTAACCCTGACCTAAACCTAACCCATAAACCAAAATAACCCTAACCCTAACCCTGAAACCACCTAGCCCTCTCACACTAACCATAAGCCTAACCTTTAACCTA
>NW_028276813.1:0-52401 GCF_052056855.1 Sturnus vulgaris
GGGTGGGGGATCTGCGGAATGGAGACACGTACTGTATGGGCAGAGCTGCAACTCGACCGCTGGAGTTCAGCTCTCGCCGGACTCGGCAGTAAGGGCGTAAGAACCGAAGCCGCTTTGCGAGCTGGGCGCAGTGCAAGCGAAGAGCTCTCCGAATTCGCCGCTAGCTCCACGGGTCCTTCACAGCTGCGAGTAGCTAGCGCTTTCCGCAGTACACAAGAGCTTCGCAAGGGCCCGAAGACCCGGAGGGAAGTATCGCACACGAAAATGTGCCAGGACAGAGGACAGTGTTCTACGTATGTCCCTTCTCGTCATGCAGTTTGTGCCTTCTGCTGCTTCTGCCTGTAAGGGAATCCGCTCCTTGAAAGACGAGCGAGAGCGTCCCTTCGTGTGTGCATTGCAACTGAGTCGACGTGCTCGCTCGGGACTTTGCTCTCGGGGGCCAAGGCAAGAGGGCGTGCTTGGCCCGCAGATCGTGAGAACGAGACTCCTGTTGGGCAGAGCTGCAACCTGACCGCTGGAGTTCAGCTCTCGCCGGACGGCAGAGGCGAAGAACGAAGCCGCTTGCGAGCGGCGCAGTGCAGCGAAGAGCTCTCCGAATTCGCCGCTAGCTCCACGGTCGTCTCAGCTGCGAGTAGCAGCGCTCGCAGTACACAGAGCTTCGCAAGGCCCGAAGACCCGGAGGGAAGTATCGCCCACACGAAAAATGTGCCAGGGACAGAGACGTGTTCTACAGCGTTGTCCCTTCTCGTCATGCAGTTTGTGCCTCTGCTGCTTCTGCTGTTGGTATCGCTCCTTGAAAGACGAGCGAGAGCGTCCCTTCTGGTGCATTGCACTGAGTCGAGTGCTCGCTCGGGACTTTGCTCTCGGGGGCCAAGGCAAGAGGGCGTGCTTGCCCGCCGAGAACTGAGAACACGCTGTTGGGCAGAGCTGCAACTGACCGCTGGAGTTCAGCTCTCGCCGGACGGCAGAAGCGAAGAACGAAGCCGCTTGCGAGCGGCGCAGTGCAGCGAAGAGCTCTCCGAATTCGCCGCTAGCTCCACGGTCCTTCTCAGCTGCGAGTAGCAGCGCTCGCAGTACACAGAGCTTCGCAAGGCCCGAAGACCCGGAGGGAAGTATCGCACACGAAAATGTGCCAGGACAGAGACGTGTTCTAGCGTTGTCCCTTCTCGTCATGCAGTTTGTGCCTCTGCTGCTTCTGCTGTTAGGGAATCGCTCCTTGAAAGACGAGCGAGAGCGTCCCTTCTGGGTGCATTGCACTGAGTCGAGTGCTCGCTCGGGACTTTGCTCTCGGGGCCAAGGCAAGAGGGCGTGCTTGCCCGCAGAACTGAGAACACGCTGTTGGGCAGAGCTGCAACTGACCGCTGGAGTTCAGCTCTCGCCGGACGGCAGGAAGGCGAAGAACGAAGCCGCTTGCGAGCGGCGCAGTGCAGCGAAGAGCTCTCCGAATTCGCCGCTAGCTCCACGGTCCCTTCTCAGCTGCGAGTAGCAGCGCTCGCAGTACACAGAGCTTCGCAAGGCCCGAAGACCCGGAGGGAAGTATCGCACACGAAAATGTGCCAGGACAGAGACGTGTTCTACGTTGTCCCTTCTCGTCATGCAGTTTGTGCCTCTGCTGCTTCTGCTGTTAGGAATCGCTCCTTGAAAGACGAGCGAGAGCGTCCCTTCGGGTGCATTGCACTGAGTCGAGTGCTCGCTCGGGACTTTGCTCTCGGGGCCAAGGCAAGAGGGCGTGCTTGCCCGCAGAACTGAGAACACGCTGTTGGGCAGAGCTGCAACTGACCGCTGGAGTTCAGCTCTCGCCGGACGGCAGAAGGCGAAGAACGAAGCCGCTTGCGAGCGGCGCAGTGCAGCGAAGAGCTCTCCGAATTCGCCGCTAGCTCCACGGTCCTTCTCAGCTGCGAGTAGCAGCGCTCGCAGTACACAGAGCTTCGCAAGGCCCGAAGACCCGGAGGGAAGTATCGCACACGAAAATGTGCCAGGACAGAGACGTGTTCTACGTTGTCCCTTCTCGTCATGCAGTTTGTGCCTCTGCTGCTTCTGCTGTTAGGAATCGCTCCTTGAAAGACGAGCGAGAGCGTCCCTTCTGGGTGCATTGCACTGAGTCGAGTGCTCGCTCGGGACTTTGCTCTCGGGGCCAAGGCAAGAGGGCGTGCTTGCCCACGCAGAACTGAGAACACGCTGTTGGGCAGAGCTGCAACCGACGCTGGAGTTCAGCTCTCGCCGGACGGCAGAAGGCGAAGAACGAAGCCGCTTGCGAGCGGCGCAGTGCAGCGAAGAGCTCTCCGAATTCGCCGCTAGCTCCACGGTCCTTCTCAGCTGCGAGTAGCAGCGCTCGCAGTACACAGAGCTTCGCAAGGCCCGAAGACCCGGAGGGAAGTATCGCACACGAAAATGTGCCAGGACAGAGACGTGTTCTACGTTGTCCCTTCTCGTCATGCAGTTTGTGCCTCTGCTGCTTCTGCTGTTAGGGAATCGCTCTTGAAAGACGAGCGAGAGCGTCCTTCCTGGGTGCATTGCACTGAGTCGAGTGCTCGCTCGGGGACTTTTGCTCTCGGGGCCAAGGCAAGAGGGCGTGCTTGCCCGCAGAACTGAGAACACGCTGTTGGGCAGAGCTGCAACCGACCGCTGGAGTTCAGCTCTCGCCGGACGGCAGAAGGCGAAGAACGAAGCCGCTTGCGAGAGGCGCAGTGCAGCGAAGAGCTCTCCCGAATTCGCCGCTAGCTCCACGGTCCTTCTCAGCTGCGAGTAGCAGCGCTCGCAGTACACAGAGCTTCGCAAGGCCCGAAGACCCGGAGGGAAGTATCGCACACGAAAATGTGCCAGGACAGAGACGTGTTCTACGTTGTCCCTTCTCGTCATGCAGTTTGTGCCTCTGCTGCTTCTGCTGTTAGGAATCGCTCCTTGAAAGACGAGCGAGAGCGTCCTTCCGGGTGCATTGCACTGAGTCGAGTGCTCGCTCGGGACTTTGCTCTCGGGGCCAAGGCAAGAGGGCGTGCTTGCCCGCAGAACTGAGAACACGCTGTTGGGCAGAGCTGCAACCGACCGCTGGAGTTCAGCTCTCGCCCGGACGGCAGAAGGCGAAGAACGAAGCCGCTTGCGAGCGGCGCAGTGCAGCGAAGAGCTCTCCGAATTCGCCGCTAGCTCCACGGTCCTTCTCAGCTGCGAGTAGCAGCGCTCGCAGTACACAGAGCTTCGCAAGGCCCGAAGACCCGGAGGGAAGTATCGCACACGAAAATGTGCCAGGACAGAGACGTGTTCTACGTTGTCCCTTCTCGTCATGCAGTTTGTGCCTCTGCTGCTTCTGCTGTTAGGAATCGCTCCTCGAAAGACGAGCGAGAGCGTCCTTCCGGGTGCATTGCACTGAGTCGAGTGCTCGCTCGGGACTTTGCTCTCGGGGCCAAGGCAAGAGGGCGTGCTTGCCCGCAGAACTGAGAACACGCTGTTGGGCAGAGCTGCAACTGACCGCTGGAGTTCAGCTCTCGCCGGACGGCAGAAGGCGAAGAACGAAGCCGCTTGCGAGCGGCGCAGTGCAGCGAAGAGCTCTCCGAATTCGCCGCTAGCTCCACGGTCCTTCTCAGCTGCGAGTAGCAGCGCTCGCAGTACACAGAGCTTCGCAAGGCCCGAAGACCCGGAGGGAAGTATCGCACACGAAAATGTGCCAGGACAGAGACGTGTTCTACGTTGTCCCTTCTCGTCATGCAGTTTGTGCCTCTGCTGCTTCTGCTGTTAGGAATCGCTCCTCGAAAGGCGAGCGAGAGCGTCCTTCCGGGTGCATTGCACTGAGTCGAGTGCTCGCTCGGGACTTTGCTCTCGGGGCCAAGGCAAGAGGGCGTGCTTGCCCGCAGAACTGAGAACACGCTGTTGGGCAGAGCTGCAACCGACCGCTGGAGTTCAGCTCTCGCCGGACGGCAGAAGGCGAAGAACGAAGCCGCTTGCGAGCGGCGCAGTGCAGCGAAGAGCTCTCCGAATTCGCCGCTAGCTCCACGGTCCTTCTCAGCTGCGAGTAGCAGCGCTCGCAGTACACAGAGCTTCGCAAGGCCCGAAGACCCGGAGGGAAGTATCGCACACGAAAATGTGCCAGGACAGAGACGTGTTCTACGTTGTCCCTTCTCGTCATGCAGTTTGTGCCTCTGCTGCTTCTGCTGTTAGGAATCGCTCCTCGAAAGAGCGAGCGAGAGCGTCCTTCCGGGTGCATTGCACTGAGTCGAGTGCTCGCTCGGGACTTTGCTCTCGGGGCCAAGGCAAGAGGGCGTGCTTGCCCGCAGAACTGAGAACACGCTGTTGGGCAGAGCTGCAACCGACACGCTGGAGTTCAGCTCTCGCCGGACGGCAGAAGGCGAAGAACGAAGCCGCTTGCGAGCGGCGCAGTGCAGCGAAGAGCTCTCCCGAATTCGCCGCTAGCTCCACGGTCCTTCTCAGCTGCGAGTAGCAGCGCTCGCAGTACACAGAGCTTCGCAAGGCCCGAAGACCCGGAGGGAAGTATCGCACACGAAAATGTGCCAGGACAGAGACGTGTTCTACGTTGTCCCTTCTCGTCATGCAGTTTGTGCCTCTGCTGCTTCTGCTGTTAGGAATCGCTCCTTGAAAGACGAGCGAGAGCGTCCTTCCGGGTGCATTGCACTGAGTCGAGTGCTCGCTCGGGACTTTGCTCTCGGGGCCAAGGCAAGAGGGCGTGCTTGCCCGCAGAACTGAGAACACGCTGTTGGGCAGAGCTGCAACCGACCGCTGGAGTTCAGCTCTCGCCGGACGGCAGAAGGCGAAGAACGAAGCCGCTTGCGAGCGGCGCAGTGCAGCGAAGAGCTCTCCGAATTCGCCGCTAGCTCCACGGTCCTTCTCAGCTGCGAGTAGCAGCGCTCGCAGTACACAGAGCTTCGCAAGGCCCGAAGACCCGGAGGGAAGTATCGCACACGAAAATGTGCCCAGGACAGAGACGTGTTCTACGTTGTCCCTTCTCGTCATGCAGTTTGTGCCTCTGCTGCTTCTGCTGTTGGGAATCGCTCCTTGAAAGGCGAGCGAGAGCGTCCCTTCCGGGTGCATTGCACTGAGTCGAGTGCTCGCTCGGGACTTTGCTCTCGGGGCCAAGGCAAGAGGGCGTGCTTGCCCGCAGAACTGAGAACACGCTGTTGGGCAGAGCTGCAACCGACCGCTGGAGTTCAGCTCTCGCCGGACGGCAGAAGGCGAAGAACGAAGCCGCTTGCGAGCGGCGCAGTGCAGCGAAGAGCTCTCCCGAATTCGCCGCTAGCTCCACGGTCCTTCTCAGCTGCGAGTAGCAGCGCTCGCAGTACACAGAGCTTCGCAAGGCCCGAAGACCCGGAGGGAAGTATCGCACACGAAAATGTGCCAGGACAGAGACGTGTTCTACGTTGTCCCTTCTCGTCATGCAGTTTGTGCCTCTGCTGCTTCTGCTGTTGGGAATCGCTCCTTGAAAGCGAGCGAGAGCGTCCCTTCCGGGTGCATTGCACTGAGTCGAGTGCTCGCTCGGGACTTTGCTCTCGGGGCCAAGGCAAGAGGGCGTGCTTGCCCGCAGAACTGAGAACACGCTGTTGGGCAGAGCTGCAACCGACCGCTGGAGTTCAGCTCTCGCCGGACGGCAGAAGGCGAAGAACGAAGCCCGCTTGCGAGCGGCGCAGTGCAGCGAAGAGCTCTCCGAATTCGCCGCTAGCTCCACGGTCCTTCTCAGCTGCGAGTAGCAGCGCTCGCAGTACACAGAGCTTCGCAAGGCCCGAAGACCCGGAGGGAAGTATCGCACACGAAAATGTGCCAGGACAGAGACGTGTTCTACGTTGTCCCTTCTCGTCATGCAGTTTGTGCCTCTGCTGCTTCTGCTGTTAGGAATCGCTCCTTGAAAGACGAGCGAGAGCGTCCCTTCCGGGTGCATTGCACTGAGTCGAGTGCTCGCTCGGGACTTTGCACTCGGGGCCAAGGCAAGAGGGCGTGCTTGCCCGCAGAACTGAGAACACGCTGTTGGGCAGAGCTGCAACTGACCGCTGGAGTTCAGCTCTCGCCGGACGGCAGAAGGCGAAGAACGAAGCCGCTTGCGAGCGGCGCAGTGCAGCGAAGAGCTCTCCGAATTCGCCGCTAGCTCCACGGTCCTTCTCAGCTGCGAGTAGCAGCGCTCGCAGTACACAGAGCTTCGCAAGGCCCGAAGACCCGGAGGGAAGTATCGCACCACGAAAATGTGCCAGGACAGAGACGTGTTCTACGTTGTCCCTTCTCGTCATGCAGTTTGTGCCTCTGCTGCTTCTGCTGTTAGGAATCGCTCCTTGAAAGGCGAGCGAGAGCGTCCTTCCGGGTGCATTGCACTGAGTCGAGTGCTCGCTCGGGACTTTGCTCTCGGGGCCAAGGCAAGAGGGCGTGCTTGCCCGCAGAACTGAGAACACGCTGTTGGGCAGAGCTGCAACCTGACCGCTGGAGTTCAGCTCTCGCCGGACGGCAGAAGGCGAAGAACGAAGCCGCTTGCGAGCGGCGCAGTGCAGCGAAGAGCTCTCCGAATTCGCCGCTAGCTCCACGGTCCTTCTCAGCTGCGAGTAGCAGCGCTCGCAGTACACAGAGCTTCGCAAGGCCCGAAGACCCGGAGGGAAGTATCGCACACGAAAATGTGCCAGGACAGAGACGTGTTCTACGTTGTCCCTTCTCGTCATGCAGTTTGTGCCTCTGCTGCTTCTGCTGTTAGGAATCGCTCCTTGAAAGACGAGCGAGAGCGTCCTTCTGGGTGCATTGCACTGAGTCGAGTGCTCGCTCGGGACTTTGCTCTCGGGGCCAAGGCAAGAGGGCGTGCTTGCCCGCAGAACTGAGAACACGCTGTTGGGCAGAGCTGCAACTGACCGCTGGAGTTCAGCTCTCGCCGGACGGCAGAAGGCGAAGAACGAAGCCGCTTGCGAGCGGCGCAGTGCAGCGAAGAGCTCTCCGAATTCGCCGCTAGCTCCACGGTCCTTCTCAGCTGCGAGTAGCAGCGCTCGCAGTACACAGAGCTTCGCAAGGCCCGAAGACCCGGAGGGAAGTATCGCACACGAAAATGTGCCAGGACAGAGACGTGTTCTACGTTGTCCCTTCTCGTCATGCAGTTTGTGCCTCTGCTGCTTCTGCTGTTAGGAATCGCTCCTTGAAAGACGAGCGAGAGCGTCCTTCCGGGTGCATTGCACTGAGTCGAGTGCTCGCTCGGGACTTTGCTCTCGGGGCCAAGGCAAGAGGGCGTGCTTGCCCGCAGAACTGAGAACACGCTGTTGGGCAGAGCTGCAACCGACCGCTGGAGTTCAGCTCTCGCCGGACGGCAGAAGGCGAAGAACGAAGCCGCTTGCGAGAGGCGCAGTGCAGCGAAGAGCTCTCCGAATTCGCCGCTAGCTCCACGGTCCTTCTCAGCTGCGAGTAGCAGCGCTCGCAGTACACAGAGCTTCGCAAGGCCCGAAGACCCGGAGGGAAGTATCGCACACCGAAAATGTGCCAGGACAGAGACGTGTTCTACGTTGTCCCTTCTCGTCATGCAGTTTGTGCCTCTGCTGCTTCTGCTGTTAGGAATCGCTCCTTGAAAGACGAGCGAGAGCGTCCTTCCGGGTGCATTGCACTGAGTCGAGTGCTCGCTCGGGACTTTGCTCTCGGGGCCAAGGCAAGAGGGCGTGCTTGCCCGCAGAACTGAGAACACGCTGTTGGGCAGAGCTGCAACTGACCGCTGGAGTTCAGCTCTCGCCGGACGGCAGAAGGCGAAGAACGAAGCCGCTTGCGAGCGGCGCAGTGCAGCGAAGAGCCTCTCCGAATTCGCCGCTAGCTCCACGGTCCTTCTCAGCTGCGAGTAGCAGCGCTCGCAGTACACAGAGCTTCGCAAGGCCCGAAGACCCGGAGGGAAGTATCGCACACGAAAATGTGCCAGGACAGAGACGTGTTCTACGTTGTCCCTTCTCGTCATGCAGTTTGTGCCTCTGCTGCTTCTGCTGTTAGGAATCGCTCCTCGAAAGACGAGCGAGAGCGTCCTTCCGGGTGCATTGCACTGAGTCGAGTGCTCGCTCGGGACTTTGCTCTCGGGGCCAAGGCAAGAGGGCGTGCTTGCCCGCAGAACTGAGAACACGCTGTTGGGCAGAGCTGCAACTGACCGCTGGAGTTCAGCTCTCGCCGGACGGCAGAAGGCGAAGAACGAAGCCGCTTGCGAGAGGCGCAGTGCAGCGAAGAGCTCTCCGAATTCGCCGCTAGCTCCACGGTCCTTCTCAGCTGCGAGTAGCAGCGCTCGCAGTACACAGAGCTTCGCAAGGCCCGAAGACCCGGAGGGAAGTATCGCACACGAAAATGTGCCAGGACAGAGACGTGTTCTTACGTTGTCCCTTCTCGTCATGCAGTTTGTGCCTCTGCTGCTTCTGCTGTTAGGAATCGCTCCTCGAAAGGCGAGCGAGAGCGTCCTTCCGGGTGCATTGCACTGAGTCGAGTGCTCGCTCGGGACTTTGCATTCGGGGCCAAGGCAAGAGGGCGTGCTTGCCCGCAGAACTGAGAACACGCTGTTGGGCAGAGCTGCAACCGACCGCTGGAGTTCAGCTCTCGCCGGACGGCAGAAGGCGAAGAACGAAGCCGCTTGCGAGCGGCGCAGTGCAGCGAAGAGCTCTCCGAATTCGCCGCTAGCTCCACGGTCCTTCTCAGCTGCGAGTAGCAGCGCTCGCAGTACACAGAGCTTCGCAAGGCCCGAAGACCCGGAGGGAAGTATCGCACACTAAAATGTGCCAGGACAGAGACGTGTTCTACGTTGTCCCTTCTCGTCATGCAGTTTGTGCCTCTGCTGCTTCTGCTGTTAGGAATCGCTCCTCGAAAGGCGAGCGAGAGCGTCCTTCCGGGTGCATTGCACTGAGTCGAGTGCTCGCTCGGGACTTTGCTCTCGGGGGCCAAGGCAAGAGGGCGTGCTTGCCCGCAGAACTGAGAACACGCTGTTGGGCAGAGCTGCAACCGACCGCTGGAGTTCAGCTCTCGCCGGACGGCAGAAGGCGAAGAACGAAGCCGCTTGCGAGCGGCGCAGTGCAGCGAAGAGCTCTCCGAATTCGCCGCTAGCTCCACGGTCCTTCTCAGCTGCGAGTAGCAGCGCTCGCAGTACACAGAGCTTCGCAAGGCCCGAAGACCCGGAGGGAAGTATCGCACACGAAAATGTGCCAGGACAGAGACGTGTTCTACGTTGTCCCTTCTCGTCATGCAGTTTGTGCCTCTGCTGCTTCTGCTGTTAGGAATCGCTCCTTGAAAGACGAGCGAGAGCGTCCTTCCGGGTGCATTGCACTGAGTCGAGTGCTCGCTCGGGACTTTGCTCTCGGGGCCAAGGCAAGAGGGCGTGCTTGCCCGCAGAACTGAGAACACGCTGTTGGGCAGAGCTGCAACCGACCGCTGGAGTTCAGCTCTCGCCGGACGGCAGAAGGCGAAGAACGAAGCCGCTTGCGAGCGGCGCAGTGCAGCGAAGAGCTCTCCGAATTCGCCGCTAGCTCCACGGTCCTTCTCAGCTGCGAGTAGCAGCGCTCGCAGTACACAGAGCTTCGCAAGGCCCGAAGACCCGGAGGGAAGTATCGCACACGAAAATGTGCCAGGACAGAGACGTGTTCTACGTTGTCCCTTCTCGTCATGCAGTTTGTGCCTCTGCTGCTTCTGCTGTTAGGAATCGCTCCTTGAAAGACGAGCGAGAGCGTCCTTCCGGGTGCATTGCACTGAGTCGAGTGCTCGCTCGGGACTTTGCTCTCGGGGCCAAGGCAAGAGGGCGTGCTTGCCCGCAGAACTGAGAACACGCTGTTGGGCAGAGCTGCAACCGACCGCTGGAGTTCAGCTCTCGCCGGACGGCAGAAGGCGAAGAACGAAGCCGCTTGCGAGCGGGCGCAGTGCAGCGAAGAGCTCTCCGAATTCGCCGCTAGCTCCACGGTCCTTCTCAGCTGCGAGTAGCAGCGCTCGCAGTACACAGAGCTTCGCAAGGCCCGAAGACCCGGAGGGAAGTATCGCACACGAAAATGTGCCAGGACAGAGACGTGTTCTACGTTGTCCCTTCTCGTCATGCAGTTTGTGCCTCTGCTGCTTCTGCTGTTGGGAATCGCTCCTTGAAAGGCGAGCGAGAGCGTCCCTTCCGGGTGCATTGCACTGAGTCGAGTGCTCGCTCGGGACTTTGCTCTCGGGGCCAAGGCAAGAGGGCGTGCTTGCCCGCAGAACTGAGAACACGCTGTTGGGCAGAGCTGCAACCGACCGCTGGAGTTCAGCTCTCGCCGGACGGCAGAAGGCGAAGAACGAAGCCGCTTGCGAGCGGCGCAGTGCAGCGAAGAGCTCTCCGAATTCGCCGCTAGCTCCACGGTCCTTCTCAGCTGCGAGTAGCAGCGCTCGCAGTACACAGAGCTTCGCAAGGCCCGAAGACCCGGAGGGAAGTATCGCACACGAAAATGTGCCAGGACAGAGACGTGTTCTACGTTGTCCCTTCTCGTCATGCAGTTTGTGCCTCTGCTGCTTCTGCTGTTGGGAATCGCTCCTTGAAAGGCGAGCGAGAGAGCGTCCTTCCGGGTGCATTGCACTGAGTCGAGTGCTCGCTCGGGACTTTGCTCTCGGGGCCAAGGCAAGAGGGCGTGCTTGCCCGCAGAACTGAGAACACGCTGTTGGGCAGAGCTGCAACCGACCGCTGGAGTTCAGCTCTCGCCGGACGGCAGAAGGCGAAGAACGAAGCCGCTTGCGAGCGGCGCAGTGCAGCGAAGAGCTCTCCGAATTCGCCGCTAGCTCCACGGTCCTTCTCAGCTGCGAGTAGCAGCGCTCGCAGTACACAGAGCTTCGCAAGGCCCGAAGACCCGGAGGGAAGTATCGCACACGAAAATGTGTCAGGACAGAGACGTGTTCTACGTTGTCCCTTCTCGTCATGCAGTTTGTGCCTCTGCTGCTTCTGCTGTTAGGAATCGCTCCTTGAAAGACGAGCGAGAGCGTCCTTCCGGGTGCATTGCACTGAGTCGAGTGCTCGCTCGGGACTTTGCACTCGGGGCCAAGGCAAGAGGGCGTGCTTGCCCGCAGAACTGAGAACACGCTGTTGGGCAGAGCTGCAACTGACCGCTGGAGTTCAGCTCTCGCCGGACGGCAGAAGGCGAAGAACGAAGCCGCTTGCGAGCGGCGCAGTGCAGCGAAGAGCTCTCCGAATTCGCCGCTAGCTCCACGGTCCTTCTCAGCTGCGAGTAGCAGCGCTCGCAGTACACAGAGCTTCGCAAGGCCCGAAGACCCGGAGGGAAGTATCGCACACGAAAATGTGCCAGGACAGAGACGTGTTCTACGTTGTCCCTTCTCGTCATGCAGTTTGTGCCTCTGCTGCTTCTGCTGTTAGGAATCGCTCCTTGAAAGGCGAGCGAGAGCGTCCTTCCGGGTGCATTGCACTGAGTCGAGTGCTCGCTCGGGACTTTGCACTCGGGGCCAAGGCAAGAGGGCGTGCTTGCCCGCAGAACTGAGAACACGCTGTTGGGCAGAGCTGCAACTGACCGCTGGAGTTCAGCTCTCGCCGGACGGCAGAAGGCGAAGAACGAAGCCGCTTGCGAGCGGCGCAGTGCAGCGAAGAGCTCTCCGAATTCGCCGCTAGCTCCACGGTCCTTCTCAGCTGCGAGTAGCAGCGCTCGCAGTACACAGAGCTTCGCAAGGCCCGAAGACCCGGAGGGAAGTATCGCACACGAAAATGTGCCAGGACAGAGACGTGTTCTACGTTGTCCCTTCTCGTCATGCAGTTTGTGCCTCTGCTGCTTCTGCTGTTAGGAATCGCTCCTTGAAAGACGAGCGAGAGCGTCCCTTCTGGGTGCATTGCACTGAGTCGAGTGCTCGCTCGGGACTTTGCTCTCGGGGCCAAGGCAAGAGGGCGTGCTTGCCCGCAGAACTGAGAACACGCTGTTGGGCAGAGCTGCAACTGACCGCTGGAGTTCAGCTCTCGCCGGACGGCAGAAGGCGAAGAACGAAGCCGCTTGCGAGCGGCGCAGTGCAGCGAAGAGCTCTCCGAATTCGCCGCTAGCTCCACGGTCCTTCTCAGCTGCGAGTAGCAGCGCTCGCAGTACACAGAGCTTCGCAAGGCCCGAAGACCCGGAGGGAAGTATCGCACACGAAAATGTGCCAGGACAGAGACGTGTTCTACGTTGTCCCTTCTCGTCATGCAGTTTGTGCCTCTGCTGCTTCTGCTGTTGGGAATCGCTCCTTGAAAGACGAGCGAGAGCGTCCTTCCGGGTGCATTGCACTGAGTCGAGTGCTCGCTCGGGACTTTGCTCTCGGGGCCAAGGCAAGAGGGCGTGCTTGCCCGCAGAACTGAGAACACGCTGTTGGGCAGAGCTGCAACCGACCGCTGGAGTTCAGCTCTCGCCGGACGGCAGAAGGCGAAGAACGAAGCCGCTTGCGAGAGGCGCAGTGCAGCGAAGAGCTCTCCGAATTCGCCGCTAGCTCCACGGTCCTTCTCAGCTGCGAGTAGCAGCGCTCGCAGTACACAGAGCTTCGCAAGGCCCGAAGACCCGGAGGGAAGTATCGCACACGAAAATGTGCCAGGACAGAGACGTGTTCTACGTTGTCCCTTCTCGTCATGCAGTTTGTGCCTCTGCTGCTTCTGCTGTTGGAATCGCTCCTTGAAAGACGAGCGAGAGCGTCCTTCCGGGTGCATTGCACTGAGTCGAGTGCTCGCTCGGGACTTTGCTCTCGGGGCCAAGGCAAGAGGGCGTGCTTGCCCGCAGAACTGAGAACACGCTGTTGGGCAGAGCTGCAACCGACCGCTGGAGTTCAGCTCTCGCCGGACGGCAGAAGGCGAAGAACGAAGCCGCTTGCGAGAGGCGCAGTGCAGCGAAGAGCTCTCCGAATTCGCCGCTAGCTCCACGGTCCTTCTCAGCTGCGAGTAGCAGCGCTCGCAGTACACAGAGCTTCGCAAGGCCCGAAGACCCGGAGGGAAGTATCGCACACGAAAATGTGCCAGGACAGAGACGTGTTCTACGTTGTCCCTTCTCGTCATGCAGTTTGTGCCTCTGCTGCTTCTGCTGTTAGGAATCGCTCCTTGAAAGACGAGCGAGAGCGTCCTTCCGGGTGCATTGCACTGAGTCGAGTGCTCGCTCGGGACTTTGCTCTCGGGGCCAAGGCAAGAGGGCGTGCTTGCCCGCAGAACTGAGAACACGCTGTTGGGCAGAGCTGCAACCGACCGCTGGAGTTCAGCTCTCGCCGGACGGCAGAAGGCGAAGAACGAAGCCGCTTGCGAGAGGCGCAGTGCAGCGAAGAGCTCTCCGAATTCGCCGCTAGCTCCACGGTCCTTCTCAGCTGCGAGTAGCAGCGCTCGCAGTACACAGAGCTTCGCAAGGCCCGAAGACCCGGAGGGAAGTATCGCACACGAAAATGTGCCAGGACAGAGACGTGTTCTACGTTGTCCCTTCTCGTCATGCAGTTTGTGCCTCTGCTGCTTCTGCTGTTAGGAATCGCTCCTTGAAAGACGAGCGAGAGCGTCCTTCCGGGTGCATTGCACTGAGTCGAGTGCTCGCTCGGGACTTTGCTCTCGGGGCCAAGGCAAGAGGGCGTGCTTGCCCGCAGAACTGAGAACACGCTGTTGGGCAGAGCTGCAACCGACCGCTGGAGTTCAGCTCTCGCCGGACGGCAGAAGGCGAAGAACGAAGCCGCTTGCGAGAGGCGCAGTGCAGCGAAGAGCTCTCCGAATTCGCCGCTAGCTCCACGGTCCTTCTCAGCTGCGAGTAGCAGCGCTCGCAGTACACAGAGCTTCGCAAGGCCCGAAGACCCGGAGGGAAGTATCGCACACGAAAATGTGCCAGGACAGAGACGTGTTCTACGTTGTCCCTTCTCGTCATGCAGTTTGTGCCTCTGCTGCTTCTGCTGTTAGGAATCGCTCCTTGAAAGACGAGCGAGAGCGTCCCTTCTGGGTGCATTGCACTGAGTCGAGTGCTCGCTCGGGACTTTGCTCTCGGGGCCAAGGCAAGAGGGCGTGCTTGCCCGCAGAACTGAGAACACGCTGTTGGGCAGAGCTGCAACTGACCGCTGGAGTTCAGCTCTCGCCGGACGGCAGAAGGCGAAGAACGAAGCCGCTTGCGAGCGGCGCAGTGCAGCGAAGAGCTCTCCGAATTCGCCGCTAGCTCCACGGTCCTTCTCAGCTGCGAGTAGCAGCGCTCGCAGTACACAGAGCTTCGCAAGGCCCGAAGACCCGGAGGGAAGTATCGCACACGAAAATGTGCCAGGACAGAGACGTGTTCTACGTTGTCCCTTCTCGTCATGCAGTTTGTGCCTCTGCTGCTTCTGCTGTTGGGAATCGCTCCTTGAAAGGCGAGCGAGAGCGTCCTTCCGGGTGCATTGCACTGAGTCGAGTGCTCGCTCGGGACTTTGCACTCGGGGCCAAGGCAAGAGGGCGTGCTTGCCCGCAGAACTGAGAACACGCTGTTGGGCAGAGCTGCAACTGACCGCTGGAGTTCAGCTCTCGCCGGACGGCAGAAGGCGAAGAACGAAGCCGCTTGCGAGCGGCGCAGTGCAGCGAAGAGCTCTCCGAATTCGCCGCTAGCTCCACGGTCCTTCTCAGCTGCGAGTAGCAGCGCTCGCAGTACACAGAGCTTCGCAAGGCCCGAAGACCCGGAGGGAAGTATCGCACACGAAAATGTGCCAGGACAGAGACGTGTTCTACGTTGTCCCTTCTCGTCATGCAGTTTGTGCCTCTGCTGCTTCTGCTGTTAGGAATCGCTCCTTGAAAGACGAGCGAGAGCGTCCTTCCGGGTGCATTGCACTGAGTCGAGTGCTCGCTCGGGACTTTGCTCTCGGGGCCAAGGCAAGAGGGCGTGCTTGCCCGCAGAACTGAGAACACGCTGTTGGGCAGAGCTGCAACTGACCGCTGGAGTTCAGCTCTCGCCGGACGGCAGAAGGCGAAGAACGAAGCCGCTTGCGAGCGGCGCAGTGCAGCGAAGAGCTCTCCGAATTCGCCGCTAGCTCCACGGTCCTTCTCAGCTGCGAGTAGCAGCGCTCGCAGTACACAGAGCTTCGCAAGGCCCGAAGACCCGGAGGGAAGTATCGCACACGAAAATGTGCCAGGACAGAGACGTGTTCTACGTTGTCCCTTCTCGTCATGCAGTTTGTGCCTCTGCTGCTTCTGCTGTTGGGTATCGCTCCTTGAAAGACGAGCGAGAGCGTCCCTTCTGGGTGCATTGCACTGAGTCGAGTGCTCGCTCGGGACTTTGCTCTCGGGGCCAAGGCAAGAGGGCGTGCTTGCCCGCAGAACTGAGAACACGCTGTTGGGCAGAGCTGCAACTGACCGCTGGAGTTCAGCTCTCGCCGGACGGCAGAAGGCGAAGAACGAAGCCGCTTGCGAGCGGCGCAGTGCAGCGAAGAGCTCTCCGAATTCGCCGCTAGCTCCACGGTCCTTCTCAGCTGCGAGTAGCAGCGCTCGCAGTACACAGAGCTTCGCAAGGCCCGAAGACCCGGAGGGAAGTATCGCACACGAAAATGTGCCAGGACAGAGACGTGTTCTACGTTGTCCCTTCTCGTCATGCAGTTTGTGCCTCTGCTGCTTCTGCTGTTGGGTATCGCTCCTTGAAAGACGAGCGAGAGCGTCCCTTCTGGGTGCATTGCACTGAGTCGAGTGCTCGCTCGGGACTTTGCTCTCGGGGCCAAGGCAAGAGGGCGTGCTTGCCCGCAGAACTGAGAACACGCTGTTGGGCAGAGCTGCAACTGACCGCTGGAGTTCAGCTCTCGCCGGACGGCAGAAGGCGAAGAACGAAGCCGCTTGCGAGCGGCGCAGTGCAGCGAAGAGCTCTCCGAATTCGCCGCTAGCTCCACGGTCCTTCTCAGCTGCGAGTAGCAGCGCTCGCAGTACACAGAGCTTCGCAAGGCCCGAAGACCCGGAGGGAAGTATCGCACACGAAAATGTGCCAGGACAGAGACGTGTTCTACGTTGTCCCTTCTCGTCATGCAGTTTGTGCCTCTGCTGCTTCTGCTGTTAGGAATCGCTCCTTGAAAGGCGAGCGAGAGCGTCCTTCCGGGTGCATTGCACTGAGTCGAGTGCTCGCTCGGGACTTTGCTCTCGGGGCCAAGGCAAGAGGGCGTGCTTGCCCGCAGAACTGAGAACACGCTGTTGGGCAGAGCTGCAACTGACCGCTGGAGTTCAGCTCTCGCCGGACGGCAGAAGGCGAAGAACGAAGCCGCTTGCGAGCGGCGCAGTGCAGCGAAGAGCTCTCCGAATTCGCCGCTAGCTCCACGGTCCTTCTCAGCTGCGAGTAGCAGCGCTCGCAGTACACAGAGCTTCGCAAGGCCCGAAGACCCGGAGGGAAGTATCGCACACGAAAATGTGCCAGGACAGAGACGTGTTCTACGTTGTCCCTTCTCGTCATGCAGTTTGTGCCTCTGCTGCTTCTGCTGTTGGGTATCGCTCCTTGAAAGACGAGCGAGAGCGTCCCTTCTGGGTGCATTGCACTGAGTCGAGTGCTCGCTCGGGACTTTGCTCTCGGGGCCAAGGCAAGAGGGCGTGCTTGCCCGCAGAACTGAGAACACGCTGTTGGGCAGAGCTGCAACTGACCGCTGGAGTTCAGCTCTCGCCGGACGGCAGAAGGCGAAGAACGAAGCCGTTTGCGAGCGGCGCAGTGCAGCGAAGAGCTCTCCGAATTCGCCGCTAGCTCCACGGTCCTTCTCAGCTGCGAGTAGCAGCGCTCGCAGTACACAGAGCTTCGCAAGGCCCGAAGACCCGGAGGGAAGTATCGCACACGAAAATGTGCCAGGACAGAGACGTGTTCTACGTTGTCCCTTCTCGTCATGCAGTTTGTGCCTCTGCTGCTTCTGCTGTTAGGAATCGCTCCTTGAAAGACGAGCGAGAGCGTCCTTCCGGGTGCATTGCACTGAGTCGAGTGCTCGCTCGGGACTTTGCTCTCGGGGCCAAGGCAAGAGGGCGTGCTTGCCCGCAGAACTGAGAACACGCTGTTGGGCAGAGCTGCAACTGACCGCTGGAGTTCAGCTCTCGCCGGACGGCAGAAGGCGAAGAACGAAGCCGCTTGCGAGCGGCGCAGTGCAGCGAAGAGCTCTCCGAATTCGCCGCTAGCTCCACGGTCCTTCTCAGCTGCGAGTAGCAGCGCTCGCAGTACACAGAGCTTCGCAAGGCCCGAAGACCCGGAGGGAAGTATCGCACACGAAAATGTGCCAGGACAGAGACGTGTTCTACGTTGTCCCTTCTCGTCATGCAGTTTGTGCCTCTGCTGCTTCTGCTGTTAGGAATCGCTCCTTGAAAGGCGAGCGAGAGCGTCCTTCCGGGTGCATTGCACTGAGTCGAGTGCTCGCTCGGGACTTTGCACTCGGGGCCAAGGCAAGAGGGCGTGCTTGCCCGCAGAACTGAGAACACGCTGTTGGGCAGAGCTGCAACTGACCGCTGGAGTTCAGCTCTCGCCGGACGGCAGAAGGCGAAGAACGAAGCCGCTTGCGAGCGGCGCAGTGCAGCGAAGAGCTCTCCGAATTCGCCGCTAGCTCCACGGTCCTTCTCAGCTGCGAGTAGCAGCGCTCGCAGTACACAGAGCTTCGCAAGGCCCGAAGACCCGGAGGGAAGTATCGCACACGAAAATGTGCCAGGACAGAGACGTGTTCTACGTTGTCCCTTCTCGTCATGCAGTTTGTGCCTCTGCTGCTTCTGCTGTTAGGAATCGCTCCTTGAAAGACGAGCGAGAGCGTCCCTTCTGGGTGCATTGCACTGAGTCGAGTGCTCGCTCGGGACTTTGCTCTCGGGGCCAAGGCAAGAGGGCGTGCTTGCCCGCAGAACTGAGAACACGCTGTTGGGCAGAGCTGCAACTGACCGCTGGAGTTCAGCTCTCGCCGGACGGCAGAAGGCGAAGAACGAAGCCGCTTGCGAGCGGCGCAGTGCAGCGAAGAGCTCTCCGAATTCGCCGCTAGCTCCACGGTCCTTCTCAGCTGCGAGTAGCAGCGCTCGCAGTACACAGAGCTTCGCAAGGCCCGAAGACCCGGAGGGAAGTATCGCACACGAAAATGTGCCAGGACAGAGACGTGTTCTACGTTGTCCCTTCTCGTCATGCAGTTTGTGCCTCTGCTGCTTCTGCTGTTAGGAATCGCTCCTTGAAAGACGAGCGAGAGCGTCCTTCCGGGTGCATTGCACTGAGTCGAGTGCTCGCTCGGGACTTTGCTCTCGGGGCCAAGGCAAGAGGGCGTGCTTGCCCGCAGAACTGAGAACACGCTGTTGGGCAGAGCTGCAACCGACCGCTGGAGTTCAGCTCTCGCCGGACGGCAGAAGGCGAAGAACGAAGCCGCTTGCGAGAGGCGCAGTGCAGCGAAGAGCTCTCCGAATTCGCCGCTAGCTCCACGGTCCTTCTCAGCTGCGAGTAGCAGCGCTCGCAGTACACAGAGCTTCGCAAGGCCCGAAGACCCGGAGGGAAGTATCGCACACGAAAATGTGCCAGGACAGAGACGTGTTCTACGTTGTCCCTTCTCGTCATGCAGTTTGTGCCTCTGCTGCTTCTGCTGTTAGGAATCGCTCCTTGAAAGACGAGAGAGAGCGTCCTTCCGGGTGCATTGCACTGAGTCGAGTGCTCGCTCGGGACTTTGCTCTCGGGGCCAAGGCAAGAGGGCGTGCTTGCCCGCAGAACTGAGAACACGCTGTTGGGCAGAGCTGCAACCGACCGCTGGAGTTCAGCTCTCGCCGGACGGCAGAAGGCGAAGAACGAAGCCGCTTGCGAGAGGCGCAGTGCAGCGAAGAGCTCTCCGAATTCGCCGCTAGCTCCACGGTCCTTCTCAGCTGCGAGTAGCAGCGCTCGCAGTACACAGAGCTTCGCAAGGCCCGAAGACCCGGAGGGAAGTATCGCACACGAAAATGTGCCAGGACAGAGACGTGTTCTACGTTGTCCCTTCTCGTCATGCAGTTTGTGCCTCTGCTGCTTCTGCTGTTAGGAATCGCTCCTTGAAAGACGAGAGAGAGCGTCCTTCCGGGTGCATTGCACTGAGTCGAGTGCTCGCTCGGGACTTTGCTCTCGGGGCCAAGGCAAGAGGGCGTGCTTGCCCGCAGAACTGAGAACACGCTGTTGGGCAGAGCTGCAACTGACCGCTGGAGTTCAGCTCTCGCCGGACGGCAGAAGGCGAAGAACGAAGCCGCTTGCGAGAGGCGCAGTGCAGCGAAGAGCTCTCCGAATTCGCCGCTAGCTCCACGGTCCTTCTCAGCTGCGAGTAGCAGCGCTCGCAGTACACAGAGCTTCGCAAGGCCCGAAGACCCGGAGGGAAGTATCGCACACGAAAATGTGCCAGGACAGAGACGTGTTCTACGTTGTCCCTTCTCGTCATGCAGTTTGTGCCTCTGCTGCTTCTGCTGTTAGGAATCGCTCCTTGAAAGGCGAGCGAGAGCGTCCTTCCGGGTGCATTGCACTGAGTCGAGTGCTCGCTCGGGACTTTGCTCTCGGGGCCAAGGCAAGAGGGCGTGCTTGCCCGCAGAACTGAGAACACGCTGTTGGGCAGAGCTGCAACTGACCGCTGGAGTTCAGCTCTCGCCGGACGGCAGAAGGCGAAGAACGAAGCCGCTTGCGAGAGGCGCAGTGCAGCGAAGAGCTCTCCGAATTCGCCGCTAGCTCCACGGTCCTTCTCAGCTGCGAGTAGCAGCGCTCGCAGTACACAGAGCTTCGCAAGGCCCGAAGACCCGGAGGGAAGTATCGCACACGAAAATGTGCCAGGACAGAGACGTGTTCTACGTTGTCCCTTCTCGTCATGCAGTTTGTGCCTCTGCTGCTTCTGCTGTTAGGAATCGCTCCTCGAAAGGCGAGCGAGAGCGTCCTTCCGGGTGCATTGCACTGAGTCGAGTGCTCGCTCGGGACTTTGCATTCGGGGCCAAGGCAAGAGGGCGTGCTTGCCCGCAGAACTGAGAACACGCTGTTGGGCAGAGCTGCAACCGACCGCTGGAGTTCAGCTCTCGCCGGACGGCAGAAGGCGAAGAACGAAGCCGCTTGCGAGCGGCGCAGTGCAGCGAAGAGCTCTCCGAATTCGCCGCTAGCTCCACGGTCCTTCTCAGCTGCGAGTAGCAGCGCTCGCAGTACACAGAGCTTCGCAAGGCCCGAAGACCCGGAGGGAAGTATCGCACACGAAAATGTGCCAGGACAGAGACGTGTTCTACGTTGTCCCTTCTCGTCATGCAGTTTGTGCCTCTGCTGCTTCTGCTGTTAGGAATCGCTCCTCGAAAGGCGAGCGAGAGCGTCCTTCCGGGTGCATTGCACTGAGTCGAGTGCTCGCTCGGGACTTTGCTCTCGGGGCCAAGGCAAGAGGGCGTGCTTGCCCGCAGAACTGAGAACACGCTGTTGGGCAGAGCTGCAACCGACCGCTGGAGTTCAGCTCTCGCCGGACGGCAGAAGGCGAAGAACGAAGCCGCTTGCGAGCGGCGCAGTGCAGCGAAGAGCTCTCCGAATTCGCCGCTAGCTCCACGGTCCTTCTCAGCTGCGAGTAGCAGCGCTCGCAGTACACAGAGCTTCGCAAGGCCCGAAGACCCGGAGGGAAGTATCGCACACGAAAATGTGCCAGGACAGAGACGTGTTCTACGTTGTCCCTTCTCGTCATGCAGTTTGTGCCTCTGCTGCTTCTGCTGTTAGGAATCGCTCCTTGAAAGGCGAGCGAGAGCGTCCTTCCGGGTGCATTGCACTGAGTCGAGTGCTCGCTCGGGACTTTGCTCTCGGGGCCAAGGCAAGAGGGCGTGCTTGCCCGCAGAACTGAGAACACGCTGTTGGGCAGAGCTGCAACTGACCGCTGGAGTTCAGCTCTCGCCGGACGGCAGAAGGCGAAGAACGAAGCCGCTTGCGAGCGGCGCAGTGCAGCGAAGAGCTCTCCGAATTCGCCGCTAGCTCCACGGTCCTTCTCAGCTGCGAGTAGCAGCGCTCGCAGTACACAGAGCTTCGCAAGGCCCGAAGACCCGGAGGGAAGTATCGCACACGAAAATGTGCCAGGACAGAGACGTGTTCTACGTTGTCCCTTCTCGTCATGCAGTTTGTGCCTCTGCTGCTTCTGCTGTTAGGAATCGCTCCTTGAAAGACGAGCGAGAGCGTCCTTCCGGGTGCATTGCACTGAGTCGAGTGCTCGCTCGGGACTTTGCTCTCGGGGCCAAGGCAAGAGGGCGTGCTTGCCCGCAGAACTGAGAACACGCTGTTGGGCAGAGCTGCAACCGACCGCTGGAGTTCAGCTCTCGCCGGACGGCAGAAGGCGAAGAACGAAGCCGCTTGCGAGCGGCGCAGTGCAGCGAAGAGCTCTCCGAATTCGCCGCTAGCTCCACGGTCCTTCTCAGCTGCGAGTAGCAGCGCTCGCAGTACACAGAGCTTCGCAAGGCCCGAAGACCCGGAGGGAAGTATCGCACACGAAAATGTGCCAGGACAGAGACGTGTTCTACGTTGTCCCTTCTCGTCATGCAGTTTGTGCCTCTGCTGCTTCTGCTGTTGGGAATCGCTCCTTGAAAGGCGAGCGAGAGCGTCCTTCCGGGTGCATTGCACTGAGTCGAGTGCTCGCTCGGGACTTTGCTCTCGGGGCCAAGGCAAGAGGGCGTGCTTGCCCGCAGAACTGAGAACACGCTGTTGGGCAGAGCTGCAACCGACCGCTGGAGTTCAGCTCTCGCCGGACGGCAGAAGGCGAAGAACGAAGCCGCTTGCGAGCGGCGCAGTGCAGCGAAGAGCTCTCCGAATTCGCCGCTAGCTCCACGGTCCTTCTCAGCTGCGAGTAGCAGCGCTCGCAGTACACAGAGCTTCGCAAGGCCCGAAGACCCGGAGGGAAGTATCGCACACGAAAATGTGCCAGGACAGAGACGTGTTCTACGTTGTCCCTTCTCGTCATGCAGTTTGTGCCTCTGCTGCTTCTGCTGTTGGGAATCGCTCCTTGAAAGGCGAGCGAGAGCGTCCTTCCGGGTGCATTGCACTGAGTCGAGTGCTCGCTCGGGACTTTGCTCTCGGGGCCAAGGCAAGAGGGCGTGCTTGCCCGCAGAACTGAGAACACGCTGTTGGGCAGAGCTGCAACCGACCGCTGGAGTTCAGCTCTCGCCGGACGGCAGAAGGCGAAGAACGAAGCCGCTTGCGAGCGGCGCAGTGCAGCGAAGAGCTCTCCGAATTCGCCGCTAGCTCCACGGTCCTTCTCAGCTGCGAGTAGCAGCGCTCGCAGTACACAGAGCTTCGCAAGGCCCGAAGACCCGGAGGGAAGTATCGCACACGAAAATGTGCCAGGACAGAGACGTGTTCTACGTTGTCCCTTCTCGTCATGCAGTTTGTGCCTCTGCTGCTTCTGCTGTTGGGAATCGCTCCTTGAAAGGCGAGCGAGAGCGTCCTTCCGGGTGCATTGCACTGAGTCGAGTGCTCGCTCGGGACTTTGCTCTCGGGGCCAAGGCAAGAGGGCGTGCTTGCCCGCAGAACTGAGAACACGCTGTTGGGCAGAGCTGCAACCGACCGCTGGAGTTCAGCTCTCGCCGGACGGCAGAAGGCGAAGAACGAAGCCGCTTGCGAGCGGCGCAGTGCAGCGAAGAGCTCTCCGAATTCGCCGCTAGCTCCACGGTCCTTCTCAGCTGCGAGTAGCAGCGCTCGCAGTACACAGAGCTTCGCAAGGCCCGAAGACCCGGAGGGAAGTATCGCACACGAAAATGTGCCAGGACAGAGACGTGTTCTACGTTGTCCCTTCTCGTCATGCAGTTTGTGCCTCTGCTGCTTCTGCTGTTGGGTATCGCTCCTTGAAAGACGAGCGAGAGCGTCCCTTCTGGGTGCATTGCACTGAGTCGTGTGCTCGCTCGGGACTTTGCTCTCGGGGCCAAGGCAAGAGGGCGTGCTTGCCCGCAGAACTGAGAACACGCTGTTGGGCAGAGCTGCAACTGACCGCTGGAGTTCAGCTCTCGCCGGACGGCAGAAGGCGAAGAACGAAGCCGTTTGCGAGCGGCGCAGTGCAGCGAAGAGCTCTCCGAATTCGCCGCTAGCTCCACGGTCCTTCTCAGCTGCGAGTAGCAGCGCTCGCAGTACACAGAGCTTCGCAAGGCCCGAAGACCCGGAGGGAAGTATCGCACACGAAAATGTGCCAGGACAGAGACGTGTTCTACGTTGTCCCTTCTCGTCATGCAGTTTGTGCCTCTGCTGCTTCTGCTGTTAGGAATCGCTCCTTGAAAGGCGAGCGAGAGCGTCCCTTCTGGGTGCATTGCACTGAGTCGAGTGCTCGCTCGGGACTTTGCTCTCGGGGCCAAGGCAAGAGGGCGTGCTTGCCCGCAGAACTGAGAACACGCTGTTGGGCAGAGCTGCAACTGACCGCTGGAGTTCAGCTCTCGCCGGACGGCAGAAGGCGAAGAACGAAGCCGCTTGCGAGCGGCGCAGTGCAGCGAAGAGCTCTCCGAATTCGCCGCTAGCTCCACGGTCCTTCTCAGCTGCGAGTAGCAGCGCTCGCAGTACACAGAGCTTCGCAAGGCCCGAAGACCCGGAGGGAAGTATCGCACACGAAAATGTGCCAGGACAGAGACGTGTTCTACGTTGTCCCTTCTCGTCATGCAGTTTGTGCCTCTGCTGCTTCTGCTGTTGGGAATCGCTCCTTGAAAGACGAGCGAGAGCGTCCCTTCTGGGTGCATTGCACTGAGTCGAGTGCTCGCTCGGGACTTTGCTCTCGGGGCCAAGGCAAGAGGGCGTGCTTGCCCGCAGAACTGAGAACACGCTGTTGGGCAGAGCTGCAACTGACCGCTGGAGTTCAGCTCTCGCCGGACGGCAGAAGGCGAAGAACGAAGCCGCTTGCGAGCGGCGCAGTGCAGCGAAGAGCTCTCCGAATTCGCCGCTAGCTCCACGGTCCTTCTCAGCTGCGAGTAGCAGCGCTCGCAGTACACAGAGCTTCGCAAGGCCCGAAGACCCGGAGGGAAGTATCGCACACGAAAATGTGCCAGGACAGAGACGTGTTCTACGTTGTCCCTTCTCGTCATGCAGTTTGTGCCTCTGCTGCTTCTGCTGTTGGGTATCGCTCCTTGAAAGGCGAGCGAGAGCGTCCCTTCCGGGTGCATTGCACTGAGTCGAGTGCTCGCTCGGGACTTTGCTCTCGGGGCCAAGGCAAGAGGGCGTGCTTGCCCGCAGAACTGAGAACACGCTGTTGGGCAGAGCTGCAACTGACCGCTGGAGTTCAGCTCTCGCCGGACGGCAGAAGGCGAAGAACGAAGCCGCTTGCGAGCGGCGCAGTGCAGCGAAGAGCTCTCCGAATTCGCCGCTAGCTCCACGGTCCTTCTCAGCTGCGAGTAGCAGCGCTCGCAGTACACAGAGCTTCGCAAGGCCCGAAGACCCGGAGGGAAGTATCGCACACGAAAATGTGCCAGGACAGAGACGTGTTCTACGTTGTCCCTTCTCGTCATGCAGTTTGTGCCTCTGCTGCTTCTGCTGTTGGGTATCGCTCCTTGAAAGGCGAGCGAGAGCGTCCCTTCCGGGTGCATTGCACTGAGTCGAGTGCTCGCTCGGGACTTTGCTCTCGGGGCCAAGGCAAGAGGGCGTGCTTGCCCGCAGAACTGAGAACACGCTGTTGGGCAGAGCTGCAACTGACCGCTGGAGTTCAGCTCTCGCCGGACGGCAGAAGGCGAAGAACGAAGCCGCTTGCGAGCGGCGCAGTGCAGCGAAGAGCTCTCCGAATTCGCCGCTAGCTCCACGGTCCTTCTCAGCTGCGAGTAGCAGCGCTCGCAGTACACAGAGCTTCGCAAGGCCCGAAGACCCGGAGGGAAGTATCGCACACGAAAATGTGCCAGGACAGAGACGTGTTCTACGTTGTCCCTTCTCGTCATGCAGTTTGTGCCTCTGCTGCTTCTGCTGTTGGGTATCGCTCCTTGAAAGGCGAGCGAGAGCGTCCCTTCCGGGTGCATTGCACTGAGTCGAGTGCTCGCTCGGGACTTTGCTCTCGGGGCCAAGGCAAGAGGGCGTGCTTGCCCGCAGAACTGAGAACACGCTGTTGGGCAGAGCTGCAACTGACCGCTGGAGTTCAGCTCTCGCCGGACGGCAGAAGGCGAAGAACGAAGCCGCTTGCGAGCGGCGCAGTGCAGCGAAGAGCTCTCCGAATTCGCCGCTAGCTCCACGGTCCTTCTCAGCTGCGAGTAGCAGCGCTCGCAGTACACAGAGCTTCGCAAGGCCCGAAGACCCGGAGGGAAGTATCGCACACGAAAATGTGCCAGGACAGAGACGTGTTCTACGTTGTCCCTTCTCGTCATGCAGTTTGTGCCTCTGCTGCTTCTGCTGTTGGGTATCGCTCCTTGAAAGGCGAGCGAGAGCGTCCCTTCCGGGTGCATTGCACTGAGTCGAGTGCTCGCTCGGGACTTTGCTCTCGGGGCCAAGGCAAGAGGGCGTGCTTGCCCGCAGAACTGAGAACACGCTGTTGGGCAGAGCTGCAACTGACCGCTGGAGTTCAGCTCTCGCCGGACGGCAGAAGGCGAAGAACGAAGCCGCTTGCGAGCGGCGCAGTGCAGCGAAGAGCTCTCCGAATTCGCCGCTAGCTCCACGGTCCTTCTCAGCTGCGAGTAGCAGCGCTCGCAGTACACAGAGCTTCGCAAGGCCCGAAGACCCGGAGGGAAGTATCGCACACGAAAATGTGCCAGGACAGAGACGTGTTCTACGTTGTCCCTTCTCGTCATGCAGTTTGTGCCTCTGCTGCTTCTGCTGTTGGGTATCGCTCCTTGAAAGGCGAGCGAGAGCGTCCCTTCCGGGTGCATTGCACTGAGTCGAGTGCTCGCTCGGGACTTTGCTCTCGGGGCCAAGGCAAGAGGGCGTGCTTGCCCGCAGAACTGAGAACACGCTGTTGGGCAGAGCTGCAACTGACCGCTGGAGTTCAGCTCTCGCCGGACGGCAGAAGGCGAAGAACGAAGCCGCTTGCGAGCGGCGCAGTGCAGCGAAGAGCTCTCCGAATTCGCCGCTAGCTCCACGGTCCTTCTCAGCTGCGAGTAGCAGCGCTCGCAGTACACAGAGCTTCGCAAGGCCCGAAGACCCGGAGGGAAGTATCGCACACGAAAATGTGCCAGGACAGAGACGTGTTCTACGTTGTCCCTTCTCGTCATGCAGTTTGTGCCTCTGCTGCTTCTGCTGTTGGGTATCGCTCCTTGAAAGGCGAGCGAGAGCGTCCCTTCCGGGTGCATTGCACTGAGTCGAGTGCTCGCTCGGGACTTTGCTCTCGGGGCCAAGGCAAGAGGGCGTGCTTGCCCGCAGAACTGAGAACACGCTGTTGGGCAGAGCTGCAACTGACCGCTGGAGTTCAGCTCTCGCCGGACGGCAGAAGGCGAAGAACGAAGCCGCTTGCGAGCGGCGCAGTGCAGCGAAGAGCTCTCCGAATTCGCCGCTAGCTCCACGGTCCTTCTCAGCTGCGAGTAGCAGCGCTCGCAGTACACAGAGCTTCGCAAGGCCCGAAGACCCGGAGGGAAGTATCGCACACGAAAATGTGCCAGGACAGAGACGTGTTCTACGTTGTCCCTTCTCGTCATGCAGTTTGTGCCTCTGCTGCTTCTGCTGTTGGGTATCGCTCCTTGAAAGGCGAGCGAGAGCGTCCCTTCCGGGTGCATTGCACTGAGTCGAGTGCTCGCTCGGGACTTTGCTCTCGGGGCCAAGGCAAGAGGGCGTGCTTGCCCGCAGAACTGAGAACACGCTGTTGGGCAGAGCTGCAACTGACCGCTGGAGTTCAGCTCTCGCCGGACGGCAGAAGGCGAAGAACGAAGCCGCTTGCGAGCGGCGCAGTGCAGCGAAGAGCTCTCCGAATTCGCCGCTAGCTCCACGGTCCTTCTCAGCTGCGAGTAGCAGCGCTCGCAGTACACAGAGCTTCGCAAGGCCCGAAGACCCGGAGGGAAGTATCGCACACGAAAATGTGCCAGGACAGAGACGTGTTCTACGTTGTCCCTTCTCGTCATGCAGTTTGTGCCTCTGCTGCTTCTGCTGTTGGGTATCGCTCCTTGAAAGGCGAGCGAGAGCGTCCCTTCCGGGTGCATTGCACTGAGTCGAGTGCTCGCTCGGGACTTTGCTCTCGGGGCCAAGGCAAGAGGGCGTGCTTGCCCGCAGAACTGAGAACACGCTGTTGGGCAGAGCTGCAACTGACCGCTGGAGTTCAGCTCTCGCCGGACGGCAGAAGGCGAAGAACGAAGCCGCTTGCGAGCGGCGCAGTGCAGCGAAGAGCTCTCCGAATTCGCCGCTAGCTCCACGGTCCTTCTCAGCTGCGAGTAGCAGCGCTCGCAGTACACAGAGCTTCGCAAGGCCCGAAGACCCGGAGGGAAGTATCGCACACGAAAATGTGCCAGGACAGAGACGTGTTCTACGTTGTCCCTTCTCGTCATGCAGTTTGTGCCTCTGCTGCTTCTGCTGTTGGGTATCGCTCCTTGAAAGGCGAGCGAGAGCGTCCCTTCCGGGTGCATTGCACTGAGTCGAGTGCTCGCTCGGGACTTTGCTCTCGGGGCCAAGGCAAGAGGGCGTGCTTGCCCGCAGAACTGAGAACACGCTGTTGGGCAGAGCTGCAACTGACCGCTGGAGTTCAGCTCTCGCCGGACGGCAGAAGGCGAAGAACGAAGCCGCTTGCGAGCGGCGCAGTGCAGCGAAGAGCTCTCCGAATTCGCCGCTAGCTCCACGGTCCTTCTCAGCTGCGAGTAGCAGCGCTCGCAGTACACAGAGCTTCGCAAGGCCCGAAGACCCGGAGGGAAGTATCGCACACGAAAATGTGCCAGGACAGAGACGTGTTCTACGTTGTCCCTTCTCGTCATGCAGTTTGTGCCTCTGCTGCTTCTGCTGTTGGGTATCGCTCCTTGAAAGGCGAGCGAGAGCGTCCCTTCCGGGTGCATTGCACTGAGTCGAGTGCTCGCTCGGGACTTTGCTCTCGGGGCCAAGGCAAGAGGGCGTGCTTGCCCGCAGAACTGAGAACACGCTGTTGGGCAGAGCTGCAACTGACCGCTGGAGTTCAGCTCTCGCCGGACGGCAGAAGGCGAAGAACGAAGCCGCTTGCGAGCGGCGCAGTGCAGCGAAGAGCTCTCCGAATTCGCCGCTAGCTCCACGGTCCTTCTCAGCTGCGAGTAGCAGCGCTCGCAGTACACAGAGCTTCGCAAGGCCCGAAGACCCGGAGGGAAGTATCGCACACGAAAATGTGCCAGGACAGAGACGTGTTCTACGTTGTCCCTTCTCGTCATGCAGTTTGTGCCTCTGCTGCTTCTGCTGTTGGGTATCGCTCCTTGAAAGGCGAGCGAGAGCGTCCCTTCCGGGTGCATTGCACTGAGTCGAGTGCTCGCTCGGGACTTTGCTCTCGGGGCCAAGGCAAGAGGGCGTGCTTGCCCGCAGAACTGAGAACACGCTGTTGGGCAGAGCTGCAACTGACCGCTGGAGTTCAGCTCTCGCCGGACGGCAGAAGGCGAAGAACGAAGCCGCTTGCGAGCGGCGCAGTGCAGCGAAGAGCTCTCCGAATTCGCCGCTAGCTCCACGGTCCTTCTCAGCTGCGAGTAGCAGCGCTCGCAGTACACAGAGCTTCGCAAGGCCCGAAGACCCGGAGGGAAGTATCGCACACGAAAATGTGCCAGGACAGAGACGTGTTCTACGTTGTCCCTTCTCGTCATGCAGTTTGTGCCTCTGCTGCTTCTGCTGTTGGGTATCGCTCCTTGAAAGGCGAGCGAGAGCGTCCCTTCCGGGTGCATTGCACTGAGTCGAGTGCTCGCTCGGGACTTTGCTCTCGGGGCCAAGGCAAGAGGGCGTGCTTGCCCGCAGAACTGAGAACACGCTGTTGGGCAGAGCTGCAACTGACCGCTGGAGTTCAGCTCTCGCCGGACGGCAGAAGGCGAAGAACGAAGCCGCTTGCGAGCGGCGCAGTGCAGCGAAGAGCTCTCCGAATTCGCCGCTAGCTCCACGGTCCTTCTCAGCTGCGAGTAGCAGCGCTCGCAGTACACAGAGCTTCGCAAGGCCCGAAGACCCGGAGGGAAGTATCGCACACGAAAATGTGCCAGGACAGAGACGTGTTCTACGTTGTCCCTTCTCGTCATGCAGTTTGTGCCTCTGCTGCTTCTGCTGTTGGGTATCGCTCCTTGAAAGGCGAGCGAGAGCGTCCCTTCCGGGTGCATTGCACTGAGTCGAGTGCTCGCTCGGGACTTTGCTCTCGGGGCCAAGGCAAGAGGGCGTGCTTGCCCGCAGAACTGAGAACACGCTGTTGGGCAGAGCTGCAACTGACCGCTGGAGTTCAGCTCTCGCCGGACGGCAGAAGGCGAAGAACGAAGCCGCTTGCGAGCGGCGCAGTGCAGCGAAGAGCTCTCCGAATTCGCCGCTAGCTCCACGGTCCTTCTCAGCTGCGAGTAGCAGCGCTCGCAGTACACAGAGCTTCGCAAGGCCCGAAGACCCGGAGGGAAGTATCGCACACGAAAATGTGCCAGGACAGAGACGTGTTCTACGTTGTCCCTTCTCGTCATGCAGTTTGTGCCTCTGCTGCTTCTGCTGTTGGGTATCGCTCCTTGAAAGGCGAGCGAGAGCGTCCCTTCCGGGTGCATTGCACTGAGTCGAGTGCTCGCTCGGGACTTTGCTCTCGGGGCCAAGGCAAGAGGGCGTGCTTGCCCGCAGAACTGAGAACACGCTGTTGGGCAGAGCTGCAACTGACCGCTGGAGTTCAGCTCTCGCCGGACGGCAGAAGGCGAAGAACGAAGCCGCTTGCGAGCGGCGCAGTGCAGCGAAGAGCTCTCCGAATTCGCCGCTAGCTCCACGGTCCTTCTCAGCTGCGAGTAGCAGCGCTCGCAGTACACAGAGCTTCGCAAGGCCCGAAGACCCGGAGGGAAGTATCGCACACGAAAATGTGCCAGGACAGAGACGTGTTCTACGTTGTCCCTTCTCGTCATGCAGTTTGTGCCTCTGCTGCTTCTGCTGTTGGGTATCGCTCCTTGAAAGGCGAGCGAGAGCGTCCCTTCCGGGTGCATTGCACTGAGTCGAGTGCTCGCTCGGGACTTTGCTCTCGGGGCCAAGGCAAGAGGGCGTGCTTGCCCGCAGAACTGAGAACACGCTGTTGGGCAGAGCTGCAACTGACCGCTGGAGTTCAGCTCTCGCCGGACGGCAGAAGGCGAAGAACGAAGCCGCTTGCGAGCGGCGCAGTGCAGCGAAGAGCTCTCCGAATTCGCCGCTAGCTCCACGGTCCTTCTCAGCTGCGAGTAGCAGCGCTCGCAGTACACAGAGCTTCGCAAGGCCCGAAGACCCGGAGGGAAGTATCGCACACGAAAATGTGCCAGGACAGAGACGTGTTCTACGTTGTCCCTTCTCGTCATGCAGTTTGTGCCTCTGCTGCTTCTGCTGTTAGGAATCGCTCCTTGAAAGGCGAGCGAGAGCGTCCTTCCGGGTGCATTGCACTGAGTCGAGTGCTCGCTCGGGACTTTGCTCTCGGGGCCAAGGCAAGAGGGCGTGCTTGCCCGCAGAACTGAGAACACGCTGTTGGGCAGAGCTGCAACTGACCGCTGGAGTTCAGCTCTCGCCGGACGGCAGAAGGCGAAGAACGAAGCCGCTTGCGAGCGGCGCAGTGCAGCGAAGAGCTCTCCGAATTCGCCGCTAGCTCCACGGTCCTTCTCAGCTGCGAGTAGCAGCGCTCGCAGTACACAGAGCTTCGCAAGGCCCGAAGACCCGGAGGGAAGTATCGCACACGAAAATGTGCCAGGACAGAGACGTGTTCTACGTTGTCCCTTCTCGTCATGCAGTTTGTGCCTCTGCTGCTTCTGCTGTTGGGTATCGCTCCTTGAAAGGCGAGCGAGAGCGTCCCTTCCGGGTGCATTGCACTGAGTCGAGTGCTCGCTCGGGACTTTGCTCTCGGGGCCAAGGCAAGAGGGCGTGCTTGCCCGCAGAACTGAGAACACGCTGTTGGGCAGAGCTGCAACTGACCGCTGGAGTTCAGCTCTCGCCGGACGGCAGAAGGCGAAGAACGAAGCCGCTTGCGAGCGGCGCAGTGCAGCGAAGAGCTCTCCGAATTCGCCGCTAGCTCCACGGTCCTTCTCAGCTGCGAGTAGCAGCGCTCGCAGTACACAGAGCTTCGCAAGGCCCGAAGACCCGGAGGGAAGTATCGCACACGAAAATGTGCCAGGACAGAGACGTGTTCTACGTTGTCCCTTCTCGTCATGCAGTTTGTGCCTCTGCTGCTTCTGCTGTTAGGAATCGCTCCTTGAAAGGCGAGCGAGAGCGTCCTTCCGGGTGCATTGCACTGAGTCGAGTGCTCGCTCGGGACTTTGCTCTCGGGGCCAAGGCAAGAGGGCGTGCTTGCCCGCAGAACTGAGAACACGCTGTTGGGCAGAGCTGCAACCGACCGCTGGAGTTCAGCTCTCGCCGGACGGCAGAAGGCGAAGAACGAAGCCGCTTGCGAGCGGCGCAGTGCAGCGAAGAGCTCTCCGAATTCGCCGCTAGCTCCACGGTCCTTCTCAGCTGCGAGTAGCAGCGCTCGCAGTACACAGAGCTTCGCAAGGCCCGAAGACCCGGAGGGAAGTATCGCACACGAAAATGTGCCAGGACAGAGACGTGTTCTACGTTGTCCCTTCTCGTCATGCAGTTTGTGCCTCTGCTGCTTCTGCTGTTAGGAATCGCTCCTTGAAAGGCGAGCGAGAGCGTCCTTCCGGGTGCATTGCACTGAGTCGAGTGCTCGCTCGGGACTTTGCTCTCGGGGCCAAGGCAAGAGGGCGTGCTTGCCCGCAGAACTGAGAACACGCTGTTGGGCAGAGCTGCAACCGACCGCTGGAGTTCAGCTCTCGCCGGACGGCAGAAGGCGAAGAACGAAGCCGCTTGCGAGAGGCGCAGTGCAGCGAAGAGCTCTCCGAATTCGCCGCTAGCTCCACGGTCCTTCTCAGCTGCGAGTAGCAGCGCTCGCAGTACACAGAGCTTCGCAAGGCCCGAAGACCCGGAGGGAAGTATCGCACACGAAAATGTGCCAGGACAGAGACGTGTTCTACGTTGTCCCTTCTCGTCATGCAGTTTGTGCCTCTGCTGCTTCTGCTGTTAGGAATCGCTCCTTGAAAGGCGAGCGAGAGCGTCCTTCCGGGTGCATTGCACTGAGTCGAGTGCTCGCTCGGGACTTTGCTCTCGGGGCCAAGGCAAGAGGGCGTGCTTGCCCGCAGAACTGAGAACACGCTGTTGGGCAGAGCTGCAACTGACCGCTGGAGTTCAGCTCTCGCCGGACGGCAGAAGGCGAAGAACGAAGCCGCTTGCGAGCGGCGCAGTGCAGCGAAGAGCTCTCCGAATTCGCCGCTAGCTCCACGGTCCTTCTCAGCTGCGAGTAGCAGCGCTCGCAGTACACAGAGCTTCGCAAGGCCCGAAGACCCGGAGGGAAGTATCGCACACGAAAATGTGCCAGGACAGAGACGTGTTCTACGTTGTCCCTTCTCGTCATGCAGTTTGTGCCTCTGCTGCTTCTGCTGTTAGGAATCGCTCCTTGAAAGGCGAGCGAGAGCGTCCTTCCGGGTGCATTGCACTGAGTCGAGTGCTCGCTCGGGACTTTGCTCTCGGGGCCAAGGCAAGAGGGCGTGCTTGCCCGCAGAACTGAGAACACGCTGTTGGGCAGAGCTGCAACTGACCGCTGGAGTTCAGCTCTCGCCGGACGGCAGAAGGCGAAGAACGAAGCCGCTTGCGAGCGGCGCAGTGCAGCGAAGAGCTCTCCGAATTCGCCGCTAGCTCCACGGTCCTTCTCAGCTGCGAGTAGCAGCGCTCGCAGTACACAGAGCTTCGCAAGGCCCGAAGACCCGGAGGGAAGTATCGCACACGAAAATGTGCCAGGACAGAGACGTGTTCTACGTTGTCCCTTCTCGTCATGCAGTTTGTGCCTCTGCTGCTTCTGCTGTTGGGTATCGCTCCTTGAAAGACGAGCGAGAGCGTCCCTTCTGGGTGCATTGCACTGAGTCGAGTGCTCGCTCGGGACTTTGCTCTCGGGGCCAAGGCAAGAGGGCGTGCTTGCCCGCAGAACTGAGAACACGCTGTTGGGCAGAGCTGCAACTGACCGCTGGAGTTCAGCTCTCGCCGGACGGCAGAAGGCGAAGAACGAAGCCGCTTGCGAGAGGCGCAGTGCAGCGAAGAGCTCTCCGAATTCGCCGCTAGCTCCACGGTCCTTCTCAGCTGCGAGTAGCAGCGCTCGCAGTACACAGAGCTTCGCAAGGCCCGAAGACCCGGAGGGAAGTATCGCACACGAAAATGTGCCAGGACAGAGACGTGTTCTACGTTGTCCCTTCTCGTCATGCAGTTTGTGCCTCTGCTGCTTCTGCTGTTAGGAATCGCTCCTTGAAAGACGAGCGAGAGCGTCCTTCCGGGTGCATTGCACTGAGTCGAGTGCTCGCTCGGGACTTTGCTCTCGGGGCCAAGGCAAGAGGGCGTGCTTGCCCGCAGAACTGAGAACACGCTGTTGGGCAGAGCTGCAACTGACCGCTGGAGTTCAGCTCTCGCCGGACGGCAGAAGGCGAAGAACGAAGCCGCTTGCGAGCGGCGCAGTGCAGCGAAGAGCTCTCCGAATTCGCCGCTAGCTCCACGGTCCTTCTCAGCTGCGAGTAGCAGCGCTCGCAGTACACAGAGCTTCGCAAGGCCCGAAGACCCGGAGGGAAGTATCGCACACGAAAATGTGCCAGGACAGAGACGTGTTCTACGTTGTCCCTTCTCGTCATGCAGTTTGTGCCTCTGCTGCTTCTGCTGTTAGGAATCGCTCCTTGAAAGGCGAGCGAGAGCGTCCTTCCGGGTGCATTGCACTGAGTCGAGTGCTCGCTCGGGACTTTGCACTCGGGGCCAAGGCAAGAGGGCGTGCTTGCCCGCAGAACTGAGAACACGCTGTTGGGCAGAGCTGCAACTGACCGCTGGAGTTCAGCTCTCGCCGGACGGCAGAAGGCGAAGAACGAAGCCGCTTGCGAGCGGCGCAGTGCAGCGAAGAGCTCTCCGAATTCGCCGCTAGCTCCACGGTCCTTCTCAGCTGCGAGTAGCAGCGCTCGCAGTACACAGAGCTTCGCAAGGCCCGAAGACCCGGAGGGAAGTATCGCACACGAAAATGTGCCAGGACAGAGACGTGTTCTACGTTGTCCCTTCTCGTCATGCAGTTTGTGCCTCTGCTGCTTCTGCTGTTAGGAATCGCTCCTTGAAAGACGAGCGAGAGCGTCCCTTCCGGGTGCATTGCACTGAGTCGAGTGCTCGCTCGGGACTTTGCTCTCGGGGCCAAGGCAAGAGGGCGTGCTTGCCCGCAGAACTGAGAACACGCTGTTGGGCAGAGCTGCACCTGACCGCTGGAGTTCAGCTCTCGCCGGACGGCAGAAGGCGAAGAACGAAGCCGCTTGCGAGCGGCGCAGTGCAGCGAAGAGCTCTCCGAATTCGCCGCTAGCTCCACGGTCCTTCTCAGCTGCGAGTAGCAGCGCTCGCAGTACACAGAGCTTCGCAAGGCCCGAAGACCCGGAGGGAAGTATCGCACACGAAAATGTGCCAGCACAGAGACGTGTTCTACGTTGTCCCTTCTCGTCATGCAGTTTGTGCCTCTGCTGCTTCTGCTGTTAGGAATCGCTCCTTGAAAGGCGAGCGAGAGCGTCCTTCCGGGTGCATTGCACTGAGTCGAGTGCTCGCTCGGGACTTTGCACTCGGGGCCAAGGCAAGAGGGCGTGCTTGCCCGCAGAACTGAGAACACGCTGTTGGGCAGAGCTGCAACTGACCGCTGGAGTTCAGCTCTCGCCGGACGGCAGAAGGCGAAGAACGAAGCCGCTTGCGAGCGGCGCAGTGCAGCGAAGAGCTCTCCGAATTCGCCGCTAGCTCCACGGTCCTTCTCAGCTGCGAGTAGCAGCGCTCGCAGTACACAGAGCTTCGCAAGGCCCGAAGACCCGGAGGGAAGTATCGCACACGAAAATGTGCCAGGACAGAGACGTGTTCTACGTTGTCCCTTCTCGTCATGCAGTTTGTGCCTCTGCTGCTTCTGCTGTTAGGAATCGCTCCTTGAATGACGAGCGAGAGCGTCCTGGGTGCATTGCACTGAGTCGAGTGCTCGCTCGGGACTTTGCACTCGCGGCCAAGGCAAGAGGGCGTGCTTGCCCGCAGAACTGAGAACACGCTGTTGGGCAGAGCTGCAACTGACCGCTGGAGTTCAGCTCTCGCCGGACGGCAGAAGGCGAAGAACGAAGCCGCTTGCGAGCGGCGCAGTGCAGCGAAGAGCTCTCCGAATTCGCCGCTAGCTCCACGGTCCTTCTCAGCTGCGAGTAGCAGCGCTCGCAGTACACAGAGCTTCGCAAGGCCCGAAGACCCGGAGGGAAGTATCGCACACGAAAATGTGCCAGGACAGAGACGTGTTCTACGTTGTCCCTTCTCGTCATGCAGTTTGTGCCTCTGCTGCTTCTGCTGTTAGGAATCGCTCCTTGAATGACGAGCGAGAGCGTCCTGGGTGCATTGCACTGAGTCGAGTGCTCGCTCGGGACTTTGCACTCGCGGCCAAGGCAAGAGGGCGTGCTTGCCCGCAGAACTGAGAACACGCTGTTGGGCAGAGCTGCACCTGACCGCTGGACTTCAGCTCTCGCCGGACGGCAGAAGGCGAAGAACGAAGCCGCTTGCGAGCGGCGCAGTGCAGCGAAGAGCTCTCCGAATTCGCCGCTAGCTCCACGGTCCTTCTCAGCTGCGAGTAGCAGCGCTCGCAGTACACAGAGCTTCGCAAGGCCCGAAGACCCGGAGGGAAGTATCGCACACGAAAATGTGCCAGGACAGAGACGTGTTCTACGTTGTCCCTTCTCGTCATGCAGTTTGTGCCTCTGCTGCTTCTGCTGTTAGGAATCGCTCCTTGAAAGACGAGCGAGAGCGTCCTGGGTGCATTGCACTGAGTCGAGTGCTCGCTCGGGACTTTGCTCTCGGGGCCAAGGCAAGAGGGCGTGCTTGCCCGCAGAACTGAGAACACGCTGTTGGGCAGAGCTGCAACTGACCGCTGGAGTTCAGCTCTCGCCGGACGGCAGAAGGCGAAGAACGAAGCCGCTTGCGAGCGGCGCAGTGCAGCGAAGAGCTCTCCGAATTCGCCGCTAGCTCCACGGTCCTTCTCAGCTGCGAGTAGCAGCGCTCGCAGTACACAGAGCTTCGCAAGGCCCGAAGACCCGGAGGGAAGTATCGCACACGAAAATGTGCCAGGACAGAGACGTGTTCTACGTTGTCCCTTCTCGTCATGCAGTTTGTGCCTCTGCTGCTTCTGCTGTTAGGAATCGCTCCTTGAAAGACGAGCGAGAGCGTCCTGGGTGCATTGCACTGAGTCGAGTGCTCGCTCGGGACTTTGCACTCGGGGCCAAAGCAAGAGGGCGTGCTTGCCCGCAGAACTGAGAACACGCTGTTGGGCAGAGCTGCAACTGACCGCTGGAGTTCAGCTCTCGCCGGACGGCAGAAGGCGAAGAACGAAGCCGCTTGCGAGCGGCGCAGTGCAGCGAAGAGCTCTCCGAATTCGCCGCTAGCTCCACGGTCCTTCTCAGCTGCGAGTAGCAGCGCTCGCAGTACACAGAGCTTCGCAAGGCCCGAAGACCCGGAGGGAAGTATCGCACACGAAAATGTGCCAGCACAGAGACGTGTTCTACGTTGTCCCTTCTCGTCATGCAGTTTGTGCCTCTGCTGCTTCTGCTGTTAGGAATCGCTCCTTGAAAGGCGAGCGAGAGCGTCCTTCCGGGTGCATTGCACTGAGTCGAGTGCTCGCTCGGGACTTTGCACTCGGGGCCAAGGCAAGAGGGCGTGCTTGCCCGCAGAACTGAGAACACGCTGTTGGGCAGAGCTGCAACTGACCGCTGGAGTTCAGCTCTCGCCGGACGGCAGAAGGCGAAGAACGAAGCCGCTTGCGAGCGGCGCAGTGCAGCGAAGAGCTCTCCGAATTCGCCGCTAGCTCCACGGTCCTTCTCAGCTGCGAGTAGCAGCGCTCGCAGTACACAGAGCTTCGCAAGGCCCGAAGACCCGGAGGGAAGTATCGCACACGAAAATGTGCCAGGACAGAGACGTGTTCTACGTTGTCCCTTCTCGTCATGCAGTTTGTGCCTCTGCTGCTTCTGCTGTTAGGAATCGCTCCTTGAATGACGAGCGAGAGCGTCCTGGGTGCATTGCACTGAGTCGAGTGCTCGCTCGGGACTTTGCACTCGCGGCCAAGGCAAGAGGGCGTGCTTGCCCGCAGAACTGAGAACACGCTGTTGGGCAGAGCTGCAACTGACCGCTGGAGTTCAGCTCTCGCCGGACGGCAGAAGGCGAAGAACGAAGCCGCTTGCGAGCGGCGCAGTGCAGCGAAGAGCTCTCCGAATTCGCCGCTAGCTCCACGGTCCTTCTCAGCTGCGAGTAGCAGCGCTCGCAGTACACAGAGCTTCGCAAGGCCCGAAGACCCGGAGGGAAGTATCGCACACGAAAATGTGCCAGGACAGAGACGTGTTCTACGTTGTCCCTTCTCGTCATGCAGTTTGTGCCTCTGCTGCTTCTGCTGTTAGGAATCGCTCCTTGAATGACGAGCGAGAGCGTCCTGGGTGCATTGCACTGAGTCGAGTGCTCGCTCGGGACTTTGCACTCGCGGCCAAGGCAAGAGGGCGTGCTTGCCCGCAGAACTGAGAACACGCTGTTGGGCAGAGCTGCACCTGACCGCTGGACTTCAGCTCTCGCCGGACGGCAGAAGGCGAAGAACGAAGCCGCTTGCGAGCGGCGCAGTGCAGCGAAGAGCTCTCCGAATTCGCCGCTAGCTCCACGGTCCTTCTCAGCTGCGAGTAGCAGCGCTCGCAGTACACAGAGCTTCGCAAGGCCCGAAGACCCGGAGGGAAGTATCGCACACGAAAATGTGCCAGGACAGAGACGTGTTCTACGTTGTCCCTTCTCGTCATGCAGTTTGTGCCTCTGCTGCTTCTGCTGTTAGGAATCGCTCCTTGAAAGACGAGCGAGAGCGTCCTGGGTGCATTGCACTGAGTCGAGTGCTCGCTCGGGACTTTGCTCTCGGGGCCAAGGCAAGAGGGCGTGCTTGCCCGCAGAACTGAGAACACGCTGTTGGGCAGAGCTGCAACTGACCGCTGGAGTTCAGCTCTCGCCGGACGGCAGAAGGCGAAGAACGAAGCCGCTTGCGAGCGGCGCAGTGCAGCGAAGAGCTCTCCGAATTCGCCGCTAGCTCCACGGTCCTTCTCAGCTGCGAGTAGCAGCGCTCGCAGTACACAGAGCTTCGCAAGGCCCGAAGACCCGGAGGGAAGTATCGCACACGAAAATGTGCCAGGACAGAGACGTGTTCTACGTTGTCCCTTCTCGTCATGCAGTTTGTGCCTCTGCTGCTTCTGCTGTTAGGAATCGCTCCTTGAAAGACGAGCGAGAGCGTCCTGGGTGCATTGCACTGAGTCGAGTGCTCGCTCGGGACTTTGCACTCGGGGCCAAAGCAAGAGGGCGTGCTTGCCCGCAGAACTGAGAACACGCTGTTGGGCAGAGCTGCAACTGACCGCTGGAGTTCAGCTCTCGCCGGACGGCAGAAGGCGAAGAACGAAGCCGCTTGCGAGCGGCGCAGTGCAGCGAAGAGCTCTCCGAATTCGCCGCTAGCTCCACGGTCCTTCTCAGCTGCGAGTAGCAGCGCTCGCAGTACACAGAGCTTCGCAAGGCCCGAAGACCCGGAGGGAAGTATCGCACACGAAAATGTGCCAGCACAGAGACGTGTTCTACGTTGTCCCTTCTCGTCATGCAGTTTGTGCCTCTGCTGCTTCTGCTGTTAGGAATCGCTCCTTGAAAGGCGAGCGAGAGCGTCCTTCCGGGTGCATTGCACTGAGTCGAGTGCTCGCTCGGGACTTTGCACTCGGGGCCAAGGCAAGAGGGCGTGCTTGCCCGCAGAACTGAGAACACGCTGTTGGGCAGAGCTGCAACTGACCGCTGGAGTTCAGCTCTCGCCGGACGGCAGAAGGCGAAGAACGAAGCCGCTTGCGAGCGGCGCAGTGCAGCGAAGAGCTCTCCGAATTCGCCGCTAGCTCCACGGTCCTTCTCAGCTGCGAGTAGCAGCGCTCGCAGTACACAGAGCTTCGCAAGGCCCGAAGACCCGGAGGGAAGTATCGCACACGAAAATGTGCCAGGACAGAGACGTGTTCTACGTTGTCCCTTCTCGTCATGCAGTTTGTGCCTCTGCTGCTTCTGCTGTTAGGAATCGCTCCTTGAAAGACGAGCGAGAGCGTCCCTTCTGGGTGCATTGCACTGAGTCGAGTGCTCGCTCGGGACTTTGCTCTCGGGGCCAAGGCAAGAGGGCGTGCTTGCCCGCAGAACTGAGAACACGCTGTTGGGCAGAGCTGCAACTGACCGCTGGAGTTCAGCTCTCGCCGGACGGCAGAAGGCGAAGAACGAAGCCGCTTGCGAGCGGCGCAGTGCAGCGAAGAGCTCTCCGAATTCGCCGCTAGCTCCACGGTCCTTCTCAGCTGCGAGTAGCAGCGCTCGCAGTACACAGAGCTTCGCAAGGCCCGAAGACCCGGAGGGAAGTATCGCACACGAAAATGTGCCAGGACAGAGACGTGTTCTACGTTGTCCCTTCTCGTCATGCAGTTTGTGCCTCTGCTGCTTCTGCTGTTAGGAATCGCTCCTTGAATGACGAGCGAGAGCGTCCTGGGTGCATTGCACTGAGTCGAGTGCTCGCTCGGGACTTTGCACTCGCGGCCAAGGCAAGAGGGCGTGCTTGCCCGCAGAACTGAGAACACGCTGTTGGGCAGAGCTGCACCTGACCGCTGGACTTCAGCTCTCGCCGGACGGCAGAAGGCGAAGAACGAAGCCGCTTGCGAGCGGCGCAGTGCAGCGAAGAGCTCTCCGAATTCGCCGCTAGCTCCACGGTCCTTCTCAGCTGCGAGTAGCAGCGCTCGCAGTACACAGAGCTTCGCAAGGCCCGAAGACCCGGAGGGAAGTATCGCACACGAAAATGTGCCAGGACAGAGACGTGTTCTACGTTGTCCCTTCTCGTCATGCAGTTTGTGCCTCTGCTGCTTCTGCTGTTAGGAATCGCTCCTTGAAAGGCGAGCGAGAGCGTCCTTCCGGGTGCATTGCACTGAGTCGAGTGCTCGCTCGGGACTTTGCTCTCGGGGCCAAGGCAAGAGGGCGTGCTTGCCCGCAGAACTGAGAACACGCTGTTGGGCAGAGCTGCAACTGACCGCTGGAGTTCAGCTCTCGCCGGACGGCAGAAGGCGAAGAACGAAGCCGCTTGCGAGCGGCGCAGTGCAGCGAAGAGCTCTCCGAATTCGCCGCTAGCTCCACGGTCCTTCTCAGCTGCGAGTAGCAGCGCTCGCAGTACACAGAGCTTCGCAAGGCCCGAAGACCCGGAGGGAAGTATCGCACACGAAAATGTGCCAGGACAGAGACGTGTTCTACGTTGTCCCTTCTCGTCATGCAGTTTGTGCCTCTGCTGCTTCTGCTGTTAGGAATCGCTCCTTGAAAGGCGAGCGAGAGCGTCCTTCCGGGTGCATTGCACTGAGTCGAGTGCTCGCTCGGGACTTTGCTCTCGGGGCCAAGGCAAGAGGGCGTGCTTGCCCGCAGAACTGAGAACACGCTGTTGGGCAGAGCTGCAACTGACCGCTGGAGTTCAGCTCTCGCCGGACGGCAGAAGGCGAAGAACGAAGCCGCTTGCGAGCGGCGCAGTGCAGCGAAGAGCTCTCCGAATTCGCCGCTAGCTCCACGGTCCTTCTCAGCTGCGAGTAGCAGCGCTCGCAGTACACAGAGCTTCGCAAGGCCCGAAGACCCGGAGGGAAGTATCGCACACGAAAATGTGCCAGGACAGAGACGTGTTCTACGTTGTCCCTTCTCGTCATGCAGTTTGTGCCTCTGCTGCTTCTGCTGTAGGGAATCGCTCCTTGAAAGACGAGCGAGAGCGTCCTTCCGGGTGCATTGCACTGAGTCGAGTGCTCGCTCGGGACTTTGCTCTCGGGGCCAAGGCAAGAGGGCGTGCTTGCCCGCAGAACTGAGAACACGCTGTTGGGCAGAGCTGCAACTGACCGCTGGAGTTCAGCTCTCGCCGGACGGCAGAAGGCGAAGAACGAAGCCGCTTGCGAGCGGCGCAGTGCAGCGAAGAGCTCTCCGAATTCGCCGCTAGCTCCACGGTCCTTCTCAGCTGCGAGTAGCAGCGCTCGCAGTACACAGAGCTTCGCAAGGCCCGAAGACCCGGAGGGAAGTATCGCACACGAAAATGTGCCAGGACAGAGACGTGTTCTACGTTGTCCCTTCTCGTCATGCAGTTTGTGCCTCTGCTGCTTCTGCTGTTAGGAATCGCTCCTTGAAAGGCGAGCGAGAGCGTCCTTCCGGGTGCATTGCACTGAGTCGAGTGCTCGCTCGGGACTTTGCTCTCGGGGCCAAGGCAAGAGGGCGTGCTTGCCCGCAGAACTGAGAACACGCTGTTGGGCAGAGCTGCAACTGACCGCTGGAGTTCAGCTCTCGCCGGACGGCAGAAGGCGAAGAACGAAGCCGCTTGCGAGCGGCGCAGTGCAGCGAAGAGCTCTCCGAATTCGCCGCTAGCTCCACGGTCCTTCTCAGCTGCGAGTAGCAGCGCTCGCAGTACACAGAGCTTCGCAAGGCCCGAAGACCCGGAGGGAAGTATCGCACACGAAAATGTGCCAGGACAGAGACGTGTTCTACGTTGTCCCTTCTCGTCATGCAGTTTGTGCCTCTGCTGCTTCTGCTGTTAGGAATCGCTCCTTGAAAGACGAGCGAGAGCGTCCTTCCGGGTGCATTGCACTGAGTCGAGTGCTCGCTCGGGACTTTGCTCTCGGGGCCAAGGCAAGAGGGCGTGCTTGCCCGCAGAACTGAGAACACGCTGTTGGGCAGAGCTGCAACTGACCGCTGGAGTTCAGCTCTCGCCGGACGGCAGAAGGCGAAGAACGAAGCCGCTTGCGAGCGGCGCAGTGCAGCGAAGAGCTCTCCGAATTCGCCGCTAGCTCCACGGTCCTTCTCAGCTGCGAGTAGCAGCGCTCGCAGTACACAGAGCTTCGCAAGGCCCGAAGACCCGGAGGGAAGTATCGCACACGAAAATGTGCCAGGACAGAGACGTGTTCTACGTTGTCCCTTCTCGTCATGCAGTTTGTGCCTCTGCTGCTTCTGCTGTTAGGAATCGCTCCTTGAAAGACGAGCGAGAGCGTCCTTCCGGGTGCATTGCACTGAGTCGAGTGCTCGCTCGGGACTTTGCACTCGGGGCCAAGGCAAGAGGGCGTGCTTGCCCGCAGAACTGAGAACACGCTGTTGGGCAGAGCTGCAACTGACCGCTGGAGTTCAGCTCTCGCCGGACGGCAGAAGGCGAAGAACGAAGCCGCTTGCGAGCGGCGCAGTGCAGCGAAGAGCTCTCCGAATTCGCCGCTAGCTCCACGGTCCTTCTCAGCTGCGAGTAGCAGCGCTCGCAGTACACAGAGCTTCGCAAGGCCCGAAGACCCGGAGGGAAGTATCGCACACGAAAATGTGCCAGGACAGAGACGTGTTCTACGTTGTCCCTTCTCGTCATGCAGTTTGTGCCTCTGCTGCTTCTGCTGTTAGGAATCGCTCCTTGAAAGACGAGCGAGAGCGTCCTTCCGGGTGCATTGCACTGAGTCGAGTGCTCGCTCGGGACTTTGCACTCGGGGCCAAGGCAAGAGGGCGTGCTTGCCCGCAGAACTGAGAACACGCTGTTGGGCAGAGCTGCAACTGACCGCTGGAGTTCAGCTCTCGCCGGACGGCAGAAGGCGAAGAACGAAGCCGCTTGCGAGCGGCGCAGTGCAGCGAAGAGCTCTCCGAATTCGCCGCTAGCTCCACGGTCCTTCTCAGCCTGCGAGTAGCAGCGCTCGCAGTACACAGAGCTTCGCAAGGCCCGAAGACCCGGAGGGAAGTATCGCACACGAAAATGTGCCAGGACAGAGACGTGTTCTACGTTGTCCCTTCTCGTCATGCAGTTTGTGCCTCTGCTGCTTCTGCTGTTAGGAATCGCTCCTTGAAAGACGAGCGAGAGCGTCCTTCCGGGTGCATTGCACTGAGTCGAGTGCTCGCTCGGGACTTTGCTCTCGGGGCCAAGGCAAGAGGGCGTGCTTGCCCGCAGAACTGAGAACACGCTGTTGGGCAGAGCTGCAACTGACCGCTGGAGTTCAGCTCTCGCCGGACGGCAGAAGGCGAAGAACGAAGCCGCTTGCGAGCGGCGCAGTGCAGCGAAGAGCTCTCCGAATTCGCCGCTAGCTCCACGGTCCTTCTCAGCTGCGAGTAGCAGCGCTCGCAGTACACAGAGCTTCGCAAGGCCCGAAGACCCGGAGGGAAGTATCGCACACGAAAATGTGCCAGGACAGAGACGTGTTCTACGTTGTCCCTTCTCGTCATGCAGTTTGTGCCTCTGCTGCTTCTGCTGTTAGGAATCGCTCCTTGAAAGGCGAGCGAGAGCGTCCTTCCGGGTGCATTGCACTGAGTCGAGTGCTCGCTCGGGACTTTGCTCTCGGGGCCAAGGCAAGAGGGCGTGCTTGCCCGCAGAACTGAGAACACGCTGTTGGGCAGAGCTGCAACTGACCGCTGGAGTTCAGCTCTCGCCGGACGGCAGAAGGCGAAGAACGAAGCCGCTTGCGAGCGGCGCAGTGCAGCGAAGAGCTCTCCGAATTCGCCGCTAGCTCCACGGTCCTTCTCAGCTGCGAGTAGCAGCGCTCGCAGTACACAGAGCTTCGCAAGGCCCGAAGACCCGGAGGGAAGTATCGCACACGAAAATGTGCCAGGACAGAGACGTGTTCTACGTTGTCCCTTCTCGTCATGCAGTTTGTGCCTCTGCTGCTTCTGCTGTTGGGTATCGCTCCTTGAAAGGCGAGCGAGAGCGTCCCTTCTGGGTGCATTGCACTGAGTCGAGTGCTCGCTCGGGACTTTGCTCTCGGGGCCAAGGCAAGAGGGCGTGCTTGCCCGCAGAACTGAGAACACGCTGTTGGGCAGAGCTGCAACTGACCGCCGGAGTTCAGCTCTCGCCGGACGGCAGAAGGCGAAGAACGAAGCCGCTTGCGAGCGGCGCAGTGCAGCGAAGAGCTCTCCGAATTCGCCGCTAGCTCCACGGTCCTTCTCAGCTGCGAGTAGCAGCGCTCGCAGTACACAGAGCTTCGCAAGGCCCGAAGACCCGGAGGGAAGTATCGCACACGAAAATGTGCCAGGACAGAGACGTGTTCTACGTTGTCCCTTCTCGTCATGCAGTTTGTGCCTCTGCTGCTTCTGCTGTTAGGAATCGCTCCTTGAAAGACGAGCGAGAGCGTCCTTCCGGGTGCATTGCACTGAGTCGAGTGCTCGCTCGGGACTTTGCTCTCGGGGCCAAGGCAAGAGGGCGTGCTTGCCCGCAGAACTGAGAACACGCTGTTGGGCAGAGCTGCAACTGACCGCTGGAGTTCAGCTCTCGCCGGACGGCAGAAGGCGAAGAACGAAGCCGCTTGCGAGCGGCGCAGTGCAGCGAAGAGCTCTCCGAATTCGCCGCTAGCTCCACGGTCCTTCTCAGCTGCGAGTAGCAGCGCTCGCAGTACACAGAGCTTCGCAAGGCCCGAAGACCCGGAGGGAAGTATCGCACACGAAAATGTGCCAGGACAGAGACGTGTTCTACGTTGTCCCTTCTCGTCATGCAGTTTGTGCCTCTGCTGCTTCTGCTGTTAGGAATCGCTCCTTGAAAGGCGAGCGAGAGCGTCCTTCCGGGTGCATTGCACTGAGTCGAGTGCTCGCTCGGGACTTTGCTCTCGGGGCCAAGGCAAGAGGGCGTGCTTGCCCGCAGAACTGAGAACACGCTGTTGGGCAGAGCTGCAACTGACCGCTGGAGTTCAGCTCTCGCCGGACGGCAGAAGGCGAAGAACGAAGCCGCTTGCGAGCGGCGCAGTGCAGCGAAGAGCTCTCCGAATTCGCCGCTAGCTCCACGGTCCTTCTCAGCTGCGAGTAGCAGCGCTCGCAGTACACAGAGCTTCGCAAGGCCCGAAGACCCGGAGGGAAGTATCGCACACGAAAATGTGCCAGGACAGAGACGTGTTCTACGTTGTCCCTTCTCGTCATGCAGTTTGTGCCTCTGCTGCTTCTGCTGTTAGGAATCGCTCCTTGAAAGGCGAGCGAGAGCGTCCTTCCGGGTGCATTGCACTGAGTCGAGTGCTCGCTCGGGACTTTGCTCTCGGGGCCAAGGCAAGAGGGCGTGCTTGCCCGCAGAACTGAGAACACGCTGTTGGGCAGAGCTGCAACTGACCGCTGGAGTTCAGCTCTCGCCGGACGGCAGAAGGCGAAGAACGAAGCCGCTTGCGAGCGGCGCAGTGCAGCGAAGAGCTCTCCGAATTCGCCGCTAGCTCCACGGTCCTTCTCAGCTGCGAGTAGCAGCGCTCGCAGTACACAGAGCTTCGCAAGGCCCGAAGACCCGGAGGGAAGTATCGCACACGAAAATGTGCCAGGACAGAGACGTGTTCTACGTTGTCCCTTCTCGTCATGCAGTTTGTGCCTCTGCTGCTTCTGCTGTTAGGAATCGCTCCTTGAAAGGCGAGCGAGAGCGTCCTTCCGGGTGCATTGCACTGAGTCGAGTGCTCGCTCGGGACTTTGCTCTCGGGGCCAAGGCAAGAGGGCGTGCTTGCCCGCAGAACTGAGAACACGCTGTTGGGCAGAGCTGCAACTGACCGCTGGAGTTCAGCTCTCGCCGGACGGCAGAAGGCGAAGAACGAAGCCGCTTGCGAGCGGCGCAGTGCAGCGAAGAGCTCTCCGAATTCGCCGCTAGCTCCACGGTCCTTCTCAGCTGCGAGTAGCAGCGCTCGCAGTACACAGAGCTTCGCAAGGCCCGAAGACCCGGAGGGAAGTATCGCACACGAAAATGTGCCAGGACAGAGACGTGTTCTACGTTGTCCCTTCTCGTCATGCAGTTTGTGCCTCTGCTGCTTCTGCTGTTAGGAATCGCTCCTTGAAAGGCGAGCGAGAGCGTCCTTCCGGGTGCATTGCACTGAGTCGAGTGCTCGCTCGGGACTTTGCTCTCGGGGCCAAGGCAAGAGGGCGTGCTTGCCCGCAGAACTGAGAACACGCTGTTGGGCAGAGCTGCAACTGACCGCTGGAGTTCAGCTCTCGCCGGACGGCAGAAGGCGAAGAACGAAGCCGCTTGCGAGCGGCGCAGTGCAGCGAAGAGCTCTCCGAATTCGCCGCTAGCTCCACGGTCCTTCTCAGCTGCGAGTAGCAGCGCTCGCAGTACACAGAGCTTCGCAAGGCCCGAAGACCCGGAGGGAAGTATCGCACACGAAAATGTGCCAGGACAGAGACGTGTTCTACGTTGTCCCTTCTCGTCATGCAGTTTGTGCCTCTGCTGCTTCTGCTGTTGGGTATCGCTCCTTGAAAGACGAGCGAGAGCGTCCCTTCTGGGTGCATTGCACTGAGTCGAGTGCTCGCTCGGGACTTTGCTCTCGGGGCCAAGGCAAGAGGGCGTGCTTGCCCGCAGAACTGAGAACACGCTGTTGGGCAGAGCTGCAACTGACCGCTGGAGTTCAGCTCTCGCCGGACGGCAGAAGGCGAAGAACGAAGCCGCTTGCGAGCGGCGCAGTGCAGCGAAGAGCTCTCCGAATTCGCCGCTAGCTCCACGGTCCTTCTCAGCTGCGAGTAGCAGCGCTCGCAGTACACAGAGCTTCGCAAGGCCCGAAGACCCGGAGGGAAGTATCGCACACGAAAATGTGCCAGGACAGAGACGTGTTCTACGTTGTCCCTTCTCGTCATGCAGTTTGTGCCTCTGCTGCTTCTGCTGTTAGGAATCGCTCCTTGAAAGGCGAGCGAGAGCGTCCTTCCGGGTGCATTGCACTGAGTCGAGTGCTCGCTCGGGACTTTGCTCTCGGGGCCAAGGCAAGAGGGCGTGCTTGCCCGCAGAACTGAGAACACGCTGTTGGGCAGAGCTGCAACTGACCGCTGGAGTTCAGCTCTCGCCGGACGGCAGAAGGCGAAGAACGAAGCCGCTTGCGAGCGGCGCAGTGCAGCGAAGAGCTCTCCGAATTCGCCGCTAGCTCCACGGTCCTTCTCAGCTGCGAGTAGCAGCGCTCGCAGTACACAGAGCTTCGCAAGGCCCGAAGACCCGGAGGGAAGTATCGCACACGAAAATGTGCCAGGACAGAGACGTGTTCTACGTTGTCCCTTCTCGTCATGCAGTTTGTGCCTCTGCTGCTTCTGCTGTTGGGTATCGCTCCTTGAAAGACGAGCGAGAGCGTCCCTTCTGGGTGCATTGCACTGAGTCGAGTGCTCGCTCGGGACTTTGCTCTCGGGGCCAAGGCAAGAGGGCGTGCTTGCCCGCAGAACTGAGAACACGCTGTTGGGCAGAGCTGCAACTGACCGCTGGAGTTCAGCTCTCGCCGGACGGCAGAAGGCGAAGAACGAAGCCGCTTGCGAGCGGCGCAGTGCAGCGAAGAGCTCTCCGAATTCGCCGCTAGCTCCACGGTCCTTCTCAGCTGCGAGTAGCAGCGCTCGCAGTACATAGGGCTTCGCAAGGCCCGAAGACCCGGAGGGAAGTATCGCACACGAAAATGTGCCAGGACAGAGACGTGTTCTACGTTGTCCCTTCTCGTCATGCAGTTTGTGCCTCTGCTGCTTCTGCTGTTAGGAATCGCTCCTTGAAAGGCGAGCGAGAGCGTCCTTCCGGGTGCATTGCACTGAGTCGAGTGCTCGCTCGGGACTTTGCTCTCGGGGCCAAGGCAAGAGGGCGTGCTTGCCCGCAGAACTGAGAACACGCTGTTGGGCAGAGCTGCAACTGACCGCTGGAGTTCAGCTCTCGCCGGACGGCAGAAGGCGAAGAACGAAGCCGCTTGCGAGCGGCGCAGTGCAGCGAAGAGCTCTCCGAATTCGCCGCTAGCTCCACGGTCCTTCTCAGCTGCGAGTAGCAGCGCTCGCAGTACACAGAGCTTCGCAAGGCCCGAAGACCCGGAGGGAAGTATCGCACACGAAAATGTGCCAGGACAGAGACGTGTTCTACGTTGTCCCTTCTCGTCATGCAGTTTGTGCCTCTGCTGCTTCTGCTGTTAGGAATCGCTCCTTGAAAGGCGAGCGAGAGCGTCCTTCCGGGTGCATTGCACTGAGTCGAGTGCTCGCTCGGGACTTTGCACTCGGGGCCAAGGCAAGAGGGCGTGCTTGCCCGCAGAACTGAGAACACGCTGTTGGGCAGAGCTGCAACTGACCGCTGGAGTTCAGCTCTCGCCGGACGGCAGAAGGCGAAGAACGAAGCCGCTTGCGAGCGGCGCAGTGCAGCGAAGAGCTCTCCGAATTCGCCGCTAGCTCCACGGTCCTTCTCAGCTGCGAGTAGCAGCGCTCGCAGTACACAGAGCTTCGCAAGGCCCGAAGACCCGGAGGGAAGTATCGCACACGAAAATGTGCCAGGACAGAGACGTGTTCTACGTTGTCCCTTCTCGTCATGCAGTTTGTGCCTCTGCTGCTTCTGCTGTTAGGAATCGCTCCTTGAAAGGCGAGCGAGAGCGTCCCTTCCGGGTGCATTGCACTGAGTCGAGTGCTCGCTCGGGACTTTGCTCTCGGGGCCAAGGCAAGAGGGCGTGCTTGCCCGCAGAACTGAGAACACGCTGTTGGGCAGAGCTGCAACTGACCGCTGGAGTTCAGCTCTCGCCGGACGGCAGAAGGCGAAGAACGAAGCCGCTTGCGAGCGGCGCAGTGCAGCGAAGAGCTCTCCGAATTCGCCGCTAGCTCCACGGTCCTTCTCAGCTGCGAGTAGCAGCGCTCGCAGTACACAGAGCTTCGCAAGGCCCGAAGACCCGGAGGGAAGTATCGCACACGAAAATGTGCCAGGACAGAGACGTGTTCTACGTTGTCCCTTCTCGTCATGCAGTTTGTGCCTCTGCTGCTTCTGCTGTTAGGAATCGCTCCTTGAAAGGCGAGCGAGAGCGTCCCTTCCGGGTGCATTGCACTGAGTCGAGTGCTCGCTCGGGACTTTGCTCTCGGGGCCAAGGCAAGAGGGCGTGCTTGCCCGCAGAACTGAGAACACGCTGTTGGGCAGAGCTGCAACTGACCGCTGGAGTTCAGCTCTCGCCGGACGGCAGAAGGCGAAGAACGAAGCCGCTTGCGAGCGGCGCAGTGCAGCGAAGAGCTCTCCGAATTCGCCGCTAGCTCCACGGTCCTTCTCAGCTGCGAGTAGCAGCGCTCGCAGTACACAGAGCTTCGCAAGGCCCGAAGACCCGGAGGGAAGTATCGCACACGAAAATGTGCCAGGACAGAGACGTGTTCTACGTTGTCCCTTCTCGTCATGCAGTTTGTGCCTCTGCTGCTTCTGCTGTTAGGAATCGCTCCTTGAAAGACGAGCGAGAGCGTCCTTCCGGGTGCATTGCACTGAGTCGAGTGCTCGCTCGGGACTTTGCTCTCGGGCCAAGGCAAGAGGGCGTGCTTGCCCGCAGAACTGAGAACACGCTGTTGGGCAGAGCTGCAACTGACCGCTGGAGTTCAGCTCTCGCCGGACGGCAGAAGGCGAAGAACGAAGCCGCTTGCGAGCGGCGCAGTGCAGCGAAGAGCTCTCCGAATTCGCCGCTAGCTCCACGGTCCTTCTCAGCTGCGAGTAGCAGCGCTCGCAGTACACAGAGCTTCGCAAGGCCCGAAGACCCGGAGGGAAGTATCGCACACGAAAATGTGCCAGGACAGAGACGTGTTCTACGTTGTCCCTTCTCGTCATGCAGTTTGTGCCTCTGCTGCTTCTGCTGTTAGGAATCGCTCCTTGAAAGACGAGCGAGAGCGTCCTTCCGGGTGCATTGCACTGAGTCGAGTGCTCGCTCGGGACTTTGCTCTCGGGGCCAAGGCAAGAGGGCGTGCTTGCCCGCAGAACTGAGAACACGCTGTTGGCAGAGCTGCAACTGACCGCTGGAGTTCAGCTCTCGCCGGACGGCAGAAGGCGAAGAACGAAGCCGCTTGCGAGCGGCGCAGTGCAGCGAAGAGCTCTCCGAATTCGCCGCTAGCTCCACGGTCCTTCTCAGCTGCGAGTAGCAGCGCTCGCAGTACACAGAGCTTCGCAAGGCCCGAAGACCCGGAGGGAAGTATCGCACACGAAAATGTGCCAGGACAGAGACGTGTTCTACGTTGTCCCTTCTCGTCATGCAGTTTGTGCCTCTGCTGCTTCTGCTGTTAGGAATCGCTCCTTGAAAGGCGAGCGAGAGCGTCCTTCCGGGTGCATTGCACTGAGTCGAGTGCTCGCTCGGGACTTTGCTCTCGGGGCCAAGGCAAGAGGGCGTGCTTGCCCGCAGAACTGAGAACACGCTGTTGGGCAGAGCTGCAACTGACCGCTGGAGTTCAGCTCTCGCCGGACGGCAGAAGGCGAAGAACGAAGCCGCTTGCGAGCGGCGCAGTGCAGCGAAGAGCTCTCCGAATTCGCCGCTAGCTCCACGGTCCTTCTCAGCTGCGAGTAGCAGCGCTCGCAGTACACAGAGCTTCGCAAGGCCCGAAGACCCGGAGGGAAGTATCGCACACGAAAATGTGCCAGGACAGAGACGTGTTCTACGTTGTCCCTTCTCGTCATGCAGTTTGTGCCTCTGCTGCTTCTGCTGTTAGGAATCGCTCCTTGAAAGGCGAGCGAGAGCGTCCTTCCGGGTGCATTGCACTGAGTCGAGTGCTCGCTCGGGACTTTGCTCTCGGGCCAAGGCAAGAGGGCGTGCTTGCCCGCAGAACTGAGAACACGCTGTTGGGCAGAGCTGCAACTGACCGCTGGAGTTCAGCTCTCGCCGGACGGCAGAAGGCGAAGAACGAAGCCGCTTGCGAGCGGCGCAGTGCAGCGAAGAGCTCTCCGAATTCGCCGCTAGCTCCACGGTCCTTCTCAGCTGCGAGTAGCAGCGCTCGCAGTACACAGAGCTTCGCAAGGCCCGAAGACCCGGAGGGAAGTATCGCACACGAAAATGTGCCAGGACAGAGACGTGTTCTACGTTGTCCCTTCTCGTCATGCAGTTTGTGCCTCTGCTGCTTCTGCTGTTAGGAATCGCTCCTTGAAAGGCGAGCGAGAGCGTCCTTCCGGGTGCATTGCACTGAGTCGAGTGCTCGCTCGGGACTTTGCTCTCGGGGCCAAGGCAAGAGGGCGTGCTTGCCCGCAGAACTGAGAACACGCTGTTGGGCAGAGCTGCAACTGACCGCTGGAGTTCAGCTCTCGCCGGACGGCAGAAGGCGAAGAACGAAGCCGCTTGCGAGCGGCGCAGTGCAGCGAAGAGCTCTCCGAATTCGCCGCTAGCTCCACGGTCCTTCTCAGCTGCGAGTAGCAGCGCTCGCAGTACACAGAGCTTCGCAAGGCCCGAAGACCCGGAGGGAAGTATCGCACACGAAAATGTGCCAGGACAGAGACGTGTTCTACGTTGTCCCTTCTCGTCATGCAGTTTGTGCCTCTGCTGCTTCTGCTGTTAGGAATCGCTCCTTGAAAGGCGAGCGAGAGCGTCCTTCGGGTGCATTGCACTGAGTCGAGTGCTCGCTCGGGACTTTGCTCTCGGGGCCAAGGCAAGAGGGCGTGCTTGCCCGCAGAACTGAGAACACGCTGTTGGGCAGAGCTGCAACTGACCGCTGGAGTTCAGCTCTCGCCGGACGGCAGAAGGCGAAGAACGAAGCCGCTTGCGAGCGGCGCAGTGCAGCGAAGAGCTCTCCGAATTCGCCGCTAGCTCCACGGTCCTTCTCAGCTGCGAGTAGCAGCGCTCGCAGTACACAGAGCTTCGCAAGGCCCGAAGACCCGGAGGGAAGTATCGCACACGAAAATGTGCCAGGACAGAGACGTGTTCTACGTTGTCCCTTCTCGTCATGCAGTTTGTGCCTCTGCTGCTTCTGCTGTTAGGAATCGCTCCTTGAAAGGCGAGCGAGAGCGTCCTTCCGGGTGCATTGCACTGAGTCGAGTGCTCGCTCGGGACTTTGCTCTCGGGGCCAAGGCAAGAGGGCGTGCTTGCCCGCAGAACTGAGAACACGCTGTTGGGCAGAGCTGCAACTGACCGCTGGAGTTCAGCTCTCGCCGGACGGCAGAAGGCGAAGAACGAAGCCGCTTGCGAGCGGCGCAGTGCAGCGAAGAGCTCTCCGAATTCGCCGCTAGCTCCACGGTCCTTCTCAGCTGCGAGTAGCAGCGCTCGCAGTACACAGAGCTTCGCAAGGCCCGAAGACCCGGAGGGAAGTATCGCACACGAAAATGTGCCAGGACAGAGACGTGTTCTACGTTGTCCCTTCTCGTCATGCAGTTTGTGCCTCTGCTGCTTCTGCTGTTGGGTATCGCTCCTTGAAAGGCGAGCGAGAGCGTCCCTTCTGGGTGCATTGCACTGAGTCGAGTGCTCGCTCGGGACTTTGCTCTCGGGGCCAAGGCAAGAGGGCGTGCTTGCCCGCAGAACTGAGAACACGCTGTTGGGCAGAGCTGCAACTGACCGCCGGAGTTCAGCTCTCGCCGGACGGCAGAAGGCGAAGAACGAAGCCGCTTGCGAGCGGCGCAGTGCAGCGAAGAGCTCTCCGAATTCGCCGCTAGCTCCACGGTCCTTCTCAGCTGCGAGTAGCAGCGCTCGCAGTACACAGAGCTTCGCAAGGCCCGAAGACCCGGAGGAAGTATCGCACACGAAAATGTGCCAGGACAGAGACGTGTTCTACGTTGTCCCTTCTCGTCATGCAGTTTGTGCCTCTGCTGCTTCTGCTGTTAGGAATCGCTCCTTGAAAGACGAGCGAGAGCGTCCTTCGGGTGCATTGA
>NW_028276814.1:0-52097 GCF_052056855.1 Sturnus vulgaris
CAAGGCCCGAAGAGCCGGAGGGAAGTATCGCACACGCAAATGTGCCGGGACAGAGACGTGTTCTACGGTGTCCCCTCTCGTCGTGCAGTTTGTGCCTCTGCTGCTTCTGCTGTCAGGAATCGCTCCTTGAAAGGCGAGCGAGAGCGTCCTTCCGGGTGCATTGCACTGAGTCGAGTGCTCGCTCGGGACTTTGCTCTCGCGGCCAAGGCAAGAGGGCGTGCTTGCCCGCAGAACCGAGAACACGCTGTTGGGCAGAGCTGCAGCTGACCGCTGGAGTTCAGCTCTCGCCGGACGGCAGAAGGCGAAGAACGAAGCCGCTTGCGAGCGGCGCAGTGCAGCGAAGAGCTCTCCGAATTCGCCGCTAGCTCCACGGTCCTTCTCAGCTGCGAGTAGCTGCTCTCGCAGTACACAGAGCTTCGCAAGGCCCGAAGAGCCGGAGGGAAGTATCGCACACGCAAATGTGCCGGGACAGAGACGTGTTCTACGGTGTCCCCTCTCGTCGTGCAGTTTGTGCCTCTGCTGCTTCTGCTGTTAGGAATCGCTCCTTGAAAGGCGAGCGAGAGCGTCCTTCCGGGTGCATTGCACTGAGTCGAGTGCTCGCTCGGGACTTTGCTCTCGCGGCCAAGGCAAGAGGGCGTGCTTGCCCGCAGAACCGAGAACACGCTGTTGGGCAGAGCTGCAACTGACCGCTGGAGTTCAGCTCTCGCCGGACGGCAGAAGGCGAAATCGAAGCCGCTTGCGAGCGGCGCAGTGCAGCGAAGAGCTCTCCGAATTCGCCGCTAGCTCCACGGTCCTTCTCAGCTGCGAGTAGCTGCTCTCGCAGTACACAGAGCTTCGCAAGGCCCGAAGAGCCGGAGGGAAGTATCGCACACGCAAATGTGCCGGGACAGAGACGTGTTCTACGGTGTCCCCTCTCGTCGTGCAGTTTGTGCCTCTGCTGCTTCTGCTGTCAGGAATCGCTCCTTGAAAGGCGAGCGAGAGCGTCCTTCCGGGTGCATTGCACTGAGTCGAGTGCTCGCTCGGGACTTTGCTCTCGGGGCCAAGGCAAGAGGGCGTGCTTGCCCGCAGAACCGAGAACGCGCTGTTGGGCAGAGCTGCAGCTGACCGCTGGAGTTCAGCTCTCGCCGGACGGCAGAAGGCGAAGAACGAAGGCGCTTGCGAGCGGCGCAGTGCAGCGAAGAGCTCTCCGAATTCGCCGCTAGCTCCACGGTCCTTCTCAGCTGCGAGTAGCAGCGCTCGCAGTACACAGAGCTTCGCAAGGCCCGAAGAGCCGGAGGGAAGTATCGCACACGCAAATGTGCCGGGACAGAGACGTGTTCTACGTTGTCCCTTCTCGTCGTGCAGTTTGTGCCTCTGCTGCTTCTGCTGTTAGGAATCGCTCCTTGAAAGGCGAGCGAGAGCGTCCTTCCGGGTGCATTGCACTGAGTCGAGTGCTCGCTCGGGACTTTGCTCTCGGGGCCAAGGCAAGAGGGCGTGCTTGCCCGCAGAACCGAGAACACGCTGTTGGGCAGAGCTGCAACTGACCGCTGGAGTTCAGCCTTCGCCGGACGGCAGAAGGCGAAGAACGAAGCCGCTTGCGAGCGGCGCAGTGCAGCGAAGAGCTCTCCGAATTCGCCGCTAGCTCCACGGTCCTTCTCAGCTGCGAGTAGCAGCGCTCGCAGTACACAGAGCTTCGCAAGGCCCGAAGAGCCGGAGGGAAGTATCGCACACGCAAATGTGCCGGGACAGAGACGTGTTCTACGTTGTCCCCTCTCGTCGTGCAGTTTGTGCCTCTGCTGCTTCTGCTGTTAGGAATCGCTCCTTGAAAGGCGAGCGAGAGCGTCCTTCCGGGTGCATTGCACTGAGTCGAGTGCTCGCTCGGGACTTTGCTCTCGCGGCCAAGGCAAGAGGGCGTGCTTGCCCGCAGAACCGAGAACGCGCTGTTGGGCAGAGCTGCAGCTGACCGCTGGAGTTCAGCTCTCGCCGGACGGCAGAAGGCGAAGAACGAAGCCGCTTGCGAGCGGCGCAGTGCAGCGAAGAGCTCTCCGAATTCGCCGCTAGCTCCACGGTCCTTCTCAGCTGCGAGTAGCAGCGCTCGCAGTACACAGAGCTTCGCAAGGCCCGAAGAGCCGGAGGGAAGTATCGCACACGCAAATGTGCCGGGACAGAGACGTGTTCTACGTTGTCCCCTCTCGTCGTGCAGTTTGTGCCTCTGCTGCTTCTGCTGTTAGGAATCGCTCCTTGAAAGGCGAGCGAGAGCGTCCTTCCGGGTGCATTGCACTGAGTCGAGTGCTCGCTCGGGACTTTGCTCTCGCGGCCAAGGCAAGAGGGCGTGCTTGCCCGCAGAACCGAGAACACGCTGTTGGGCAGAGCTGCAGCTGACCGCTGGAGTTCAGCCTTCGCCGGACGGCAGAAGGCGAAGAACGAAGCCGCTTGCGAGCGGCGCAGTGCAGCGAAGAGCTCTCCGAATTCGTCGCTAGCTCCACGGTCCTTCTCAGCTGCGAGTAGCAGCGCTCGCAGTACACAGAGCTTCGCAAGGCCCGAAGAGCCGGAGGGAAGTATCGCACACGCAAATGTGCCGGGACAGAGACGTGTTCTACGTTGTCCCCTCTCGTCGTGCAGTTTGTGCCTCTGCTGCTTCTGCTGTTAGGAATCGCTCCTTGAAAGGCGAGCGAGAGCGTCCTTCCGGGTGCATTGCACTGAGTCGAGTGCTCGCTCGGGACTTTGCTCTCGCGGCCAAGGCAAGAGGGCGTGCTTGCCCGCAGAACCGAGAACACGCTGTTGGGCAGAGCTGCAGCTGACCGCTGGAGTTCAGCCTTCGCCGGACGGCAGAAGGCGAAGAACGAAGCCGCTTGCGAGCGGCGCAGTGCAGCGAAGAGCTCTCCGAATTCGCCGCTAGCTCCACGGTCCTTCTCAGCTGCGAGTAGCAGCGCTCGCAGTACACAGAGCTTCGCAAGGCCCGAAGAGCCGGAGGGAAGTATCGCACACGCAAATGTGCCGGGACAGAGACGTGTTCTACGTTGTCCCCTCTCGTCGTGCAGTTTGTGCCTCTGCTGCTTCTGCTGTTAGGAATCGCTCCTTGAAAGGCGAGCGAGAGCGTCCTTCCGGGTGCATTGCACTGAGTCGAGTGCTCGCTCGGGACTTTGCTCTCGCGGCCAAGGCAAGAGGGCGTGCTTGCCCGCAGAACCGAGAACACGCTGTTGGGCAGAGCTGCAGCTGACCGCTGGAGTTCAGCTCTCGCCGGACGGCAGAAGGCGAAGAACGAAGCCGCTTGCGAGCGGCGCAGTGCAGCGAAGAGCTCTCCGAATTCGCCGCTAGCTCCACGGTCCTTCTCAGCTGCGAGTAGCAGCGCTCGCAGTACACAGAGCTTCGCAAGGCCCGAAGAGCCGGAGGGAAGTATCGCACACGCAAATGTGCCGGGACAGAGACGTGTTCTACGGTGTCCCCTCTCGTCGTGCAGTTTGTGCCTCTGCTGCTTCTGCTGTCAGGAATCGCTCCTTGAAAGGCGAGCGAGAGCGTCCTTCCGGGTGCATTGCACTGAGTCGAGTGCTCGCTCGGGACTTTGCTCTCGCGGCCAAGGCAAGAGGGCGTGCTTGCCCGCAGAACCGAGAACACGCTGTTGGGCAGAGCTGCAGCTGACCGCTGGAGTTCAGCTCTCGCCGGACGGCAGAAGGCGAAGAACGAAGCCGCTTGCGAGCGGCGCAGTGCAGCGAAGAGCTCTCCGAATTCGCCGCTAGCTCCACGGTCCTTCTCAGCTGCGAGTAGCTGCTCTCGCAGTACACAGAGCTTCGCAAGGCCCGAAGAGCCGGAGGGAAGTATCGCACACGCAAATGTGCCGGGACAGAGACGTGTTCTACGGTGTCCCCTCTCGTCGTGCAGTTTGTGCCTCTGCTGCTTCTGCTGTTAGGAATCGCTCCTTGAAAGGCGAGCGAGAGCGTCCTTCCGGGTGCATTGCACTGAGTCGAGTGCTCGCTCGGGACTTTGCTCTCGCGGCCAAGGCAAGAGGGCGTGCTTGCCCGCAGAACCGAGAACACGCTGTTGGGCAGAGCTGCAACTGACCGCTGGAGTTCAGCTCTCGCCGGACGGCAGAAGGCGAAATCGAAGCCGCTTGCGAGCGGCGCAGTGCAGCGAAGAGCTCTCCGAATTCGCCGCTAGCTCCACGGTCCTTCTCAGCTGCGAGTAGCTGCTCTCGCAGTACACAGAGCTTCGCAAGGCCCGAAGAGCCGGAGGGAAGTATCGCACACGCAAATGTGCCGGGACAGAGACGTGTTCTACGGTGTCCCCTCTCGTCGTGCAGTTTGTGCCTCTGCTGCTTCTGCTGTCAGGAATCGCTCCTTGAAAGGCGAGCGAGAGCGTCCTTCCGGGTGCATTGCACTGAGTCGAGTGCTCGCTCGGGACTTTGCTCTCGGGGCCAAGGCAAGAGGGCGTGCTTGCCCGCAGAACCGAGAACGCGCTGTTGGGCAGAGCTGCAGCTGACCGCTGGAGTTCAGCTCTCGCCGGACGGCAGAAGGCGAAGAACGAAGGCGCTTGCGAGCGGCGCAGTGCAGCGAAGAGCTCTCCGAATTCGCCGCTAGCTCCACGGTCCTTCTCAGCTGCGAGTAGCAGCGCTCGCAGTACACAGAGCTTCGCAAGGCCCGAAGAGCCGGAGGGAAGTATCGCACACGCAAATGTGCCGGGACAGAGACGTGTTCTACGTTGTCCCTTCTCGTCGTGCAGTTTGTGCCTCTGCTGCTTCTGCTGTTAGGAATCGCTCCTTGAAAGGCGAGCGAGAGCGTCCTTCCGGGTGCATTGCACTGAGTCGAGTGCTCGCTCGGGACTTTGCTCTCGGGGCCAAGGCAAGAGGGCGTGCTTGCCCGCAGAACCGAGAACACGCTGTTGGGCAGAGCTGCAACTGACCGCTGGAGTTCAGCCTTCGCCGGACGGCAGAAGGCGAAGAACGAAGCCGCTTGCGAGCGGCGCAGTGCAGCGAAGAGCTCTCCGAATTCGCCGCTAGCTCCACGGTCCTTCTCAGCTGCGAGTAGCAGCGCTCGCAGTACACAGAGCTTCGCAAGGCCCGAAGAGCCGGAGGGAAGTATCGCACACGCAAATGTGCCGGGACAGAGACGTGTTCTACGTTGTCCCCTCTCGTCGTGCAGTTTGTGCCTCTGCTGCTTCTGCTGTTAGGAATCGCTCCTTGAAAGGCGAGCGAGAGCGTCCTTCCGGGTGCATTGCACTGAGTCGAGTGCTCGCTCGGGACTTTGCTCTCGCGGCCAAGGCAAGAGGGCGTGCTTGCCCGCAGAACCGAGAACGCGCTGTTGGGCAGAGCTGCAGCTGACCGCTGGAGTTCAGCTCTCGCCGGACGGCAGAAGGCGAAGAACGAAGCCGCTTGCGAGCGGCGCAGTGCAGCGAAGAGCTCTCCGAATTCGCCGCTAGCTCCACGGTCCTTCTCAGCTGCGAGTAGCAGCGCTCGCAGTACACAGAGCTTCGCAAGGCCCGAAGAGCCGGAGGGAAGTATCGCACACGCAAATGTGCCGGGACAGAGACGTGTTCTACGTTGTCCCCTCTCGTCGTGCAGTTTGTGCCTCTGCTGCTTCTGCTGTTAGGAATCGCTCCTTGAAAGGCGAGCGAGAGCGTCCTTCCGGGTGCATTGCACTGAGTCGAGTGCTCGCTCGGGACTTTGCTCTCGCGGCCAAGGCAAGAGGGCGTGCTTGCCCGCAGAACCGAGAACGCGCTGTTGGGCAGAGCTGCAGCTGACCGCTGGAGTTCAGCCTTCGCCGGACGGCAGAAGGCGAAGAACGAAGCCGCTTGCGAGCGGCGCAGTGCAGCGAAGAGCTCTCCGAATTCGTCGCTAGCTCCACGGTCCTTCTCAGCTGCGAGTAGCAGCGCTCGCAGTACACAGAGCTTCGCAAGGCCCGAAGAGCCGGAGGGAAGTATCGCACACGCAAATGTGCCGGGACAGAGACGTGTTCTACGTTGTCCCCTCTCGTCGTGCAGTTTGTGCCTCTGCTGCTTCTGCTGTTAGGAATCGCTCCTTGAAAGGCGAGCGAGAGCGTCCTTCCGGGTGCATTGCACTGAGTCGAGTGCTCGCTCGGGACTTTGCTCTCGCGGCCAAGGCAAGAGGGCGTGCTTGCCCGCAGAACCGAGAACACGCTGTTGGGCAGAGCTGCAGCTGACCGCTGGAGTTCAGCCTTCGCCGGACGGCAGAAGGCGAAGAACGAAGCCGCTTGCGAGCGGCGCAGTGCAGCGAAGAGCTCTCCGAATTCGCCGCTAGCTCCACGGTCCTTCTCAGCTGCGAGTAGCAGCGCTCGCAGTACACAGAGCTTCGCAAGGCCCGAAGAGCCGGAGGGAAGTATCGCACACGCAAATGTGCCGGGACAGAGACGTGTTCTACGTTGTCCCCTCTCGTCGTGCAGTTTGTGCCTCTGCTGCTTCTGCTGTTAGGAATCGCTCCTTGAAAGGCGAGCGAGAGCGTCCTTCCGGGTGCATTGCACTGAGTCGAGTGCTCGCTCGGGACTTTGCTCTCGCGGCCAAGGCAAGAGGGCGTGCTTGCCCGCAGAACCGAGAACACGCTGTTGGGCAGAGCTGCAGCTGACCGCTGGAGTTCAGCTCTCGCCGGACGGCAGAAGGCGAAGAACGAAGCCGCTTGCGAGCGGCGCAGTGCAGCGAAGAGCTCTCCGAATTCGCCGCTAGCTCCACGGTCCTTCTCAGCTGCGAGTAGCAGCGCTCGCAGTACACAGAGCTTCGCAAGGCCCGAAGAGCCGGAGGGAAGTATCGCACACGCAAATGTGCCGGGACAGAGACGTGTTCTACGTTGTCCCCTCTCGTCGTGCAGTTTGTGCCTCTGCTGCTTCTGCTGTTAGGAATCGCTCCTTGAAAGGCGAGCGAGAGCGTCCATCCGGGTGCATTGCACTGAGTCGAGTGCTCGCTCGGGACTTTGCTCTCGCGGCCAAGGCAAGAGGGCGTGCTTGCCCGCAGAACCGAGAACACGCTGTTGGGCAGAGCTGCAGCTGACCGCTGGAGTTCAGCTCTCGCCGGACGGCAGAAGGCGAAGAACGAAGCCGCTTGCGAGCGGCGCAGTGCAGCGAAGAGCTCTCCGAATTCGCCGCTAGCTCCACGGTCCTTCTCAGCTGCGAGTAGCAGCGCTCGCAGTACACAGAGCTTCGCAAGGCCCGAAGAGCCGGAGGGAAGTATCGCACACGAAAATGTGCCGGGACAGAGACGTGTTCTACGTTGTCCCTTCTCGTCGTGCAGTTTGTGCCTCTGCTGCTTCTGCTGTTAGGAATCGCTCCTTGAAAGGCGAGCGAGAGCGTCCTTCCGGGTGCATTGCACTGAGTCGAGTGCTCGCTCGGGACTTTGCTCTCGGGGCCAAGGCAAGAGGGCGTGCTTGCCCGCAGAACCGAGAACACGCTGTTGGGCAGAGCTGCAGCTGACCGCTGGAGTTCAGCCTTCGCCGGACGGCAGAAGGCGAAGAACGAAGCCGCTTGCGAGCGGCGCAGTGCAGCGAAGAGCTCTCCGAATTCGCCGCTAGCTCCACGGTCCTTCTCAGCTGCGAGTAGCAGCGCTCGCAGTACACAGAGCTTCGCAAGGCCCGAAGAGCCGGAGGGAAGTATCGCACACGCAAATGTGCCGGGACAGAGACGTGTTCTACGTTGTCCCTTCTCGTCGTGCAGTTTGTGCCTCTGCTGCTTCTGCTGTTAGGAATCGCTCCTTGAAAGGCGAGCGAGAGCGTCCTTCCGGGTGCATTGCACTGAGTCGAGTGCTCGCTCGGGACTTTGCTCTCGCGGCCAAGGCAAGAGGGCGTGCTTGCCCGCAGAACCGAGAACACGCTGTTGGGCAGAGCTGCAGCTGACCGCTGGAGTTCAGCTCTCGCCGGACGGCAGAAGGCGAAGAACGAAGCCGCTTGCGAGCGGCGCAGTGCAGCGAAGAGCTCTCCGAATTCGCCGCTAGCTCCACGGTCCTTCTCAGCTGCGAGTAGCAGCGCTCGCAGTACACAGAGCTTCGCAAGGCCCGAAGAGCCGGAGGGAAGTATCGCACACGCAAATGTGCCGGGACAGAGACGTGTTCTACGGTGTCCCCTCTCGTCGTGCAGTTTGTGCCTCTGCTGCTTCTGCTGTCAGGAATCGCTCCTTGAAAGGCGAGCGAGAGCGTCCTTCCGGGTGCATTGCACTGAGTCGAGTGCTCGCTCGGGACTTTGCTCTCGCGGCCAAGGCAAGAGGGCGTGCTTGCCCGCAGAACCGAGAACACGCTGTTGGGCAGAGCTGCAGCTGACCGCTGGAGTTCAGCTCTCGCCGGACGGCAGAAGGCGAAGAACGAAGCCGCTTGCGAGCGGCGCAGTGCAGCGAAGAGCTCTCCGAATTCGCCGCTAGCTCCACGGTCCTTCTCAGCTGCGAGTAGCAGCGCTCGCAGTACACAGAGCTTCGCAAGGCCCGAAGAGCCGGAGGGAAGTATCGCACACGCAAATGTGCCGGGACAGAGACGTGTTCTACGTTGTCCCCTCTCGTCGTGCAGTTTGTGCCTCTGCTGCTTCTGCTGTTAGGAATCGCTCCTTGAAAGGCGAGCGAGAGCGTCCTTCCGGGTGCATTGCACTGAGTCGAGTGCTCGCTCGGGACTTCGCTCTCGCGGCCAAGGCAAGAGGGCGTGCTTGCCCGCAGAACCGAGAACACGCTGTTGGGCAGAGCTGCAGCTGACCGCTGGAGTTCAGCTCTCGCCGGACGGCAGAAGGCGAAGAACGAAGGCGCTTGCGAGCGGCGCAGTGCAGCGAAGAGCTCTCCGAATTCGCCGCTAGCTCCACGGTCCTTCTCAGCTGCGAGTAGCAGCGCTCGCAGTACACAGAGCTTCGCAAGGCCCGAAGACCCGGAGGGAAGTATCGCACACGCAAATGTGCCGGGACAGAGACGTGTTCTACGGTGTCCCCTCTCGTCGTGCAGTTTGTGCCTCTGCTGCTTCTGCTGTCAGGAATCGCTCCTTGAAAGGCGAGCGAGAGCGTCCTTCCGGGTGCATTGCACTGAGTCGAGTGCTCGCTCGGGACTTTGCTCTCGCGGCCAAGGCAAGAGGGCGTGCTTGCCCGCAGAACCGAGAACACGCTGTTGGGCAGAGCTGCAGCTGACCGCTGGAGTTCAGCTCTCGCCGGACGGCAGAAGGCGAAGAACGAAGCCGCTTGCGAGCGGCGCAGTGCAGCGAAGAGCTCTCCGAATTCGCCGCTAGCTCCACGGTCCTTCTCAGCTGCGAGTAGCAGCGCTCGCAGTACACAGAGCTTCGCAAGGCCCGAAGAGCCGGAGGGAAGTATCGCACACGCAAATGTGCCGGGACAGAGACGTGTTCTACGTTGTCCCCTCTCGTCGTGCAGTTTGTGCCTCTGCTGCTTCTGCTGTTAGGAATCGCTCCTTGAAAGGCGAGCGAGAGCGTCCTTCCGGGTGCATTGCACTGAGTCGAGTGCTCGCTCGGGACTTCGCTCTCGCGGCCAAGGCAAGAGGGCGTGCTTGCCCGCAGAACCGAGAACACGCTGTTGGGCAGAGCTGCAACTGACCGCTGGAGTTCAGCTCTCGCCGGACGGCAGAAGGCGAAGAACGAAGCCGCTTGCGAGCGGCGCAGTGCAGCGAAGAGCTCTCCGAATTCGCCGCTAGCTCCACGGTCCTTCTCAGCTGCGAGTAGCAGCGCTCGCAGTACACAGAGCTTCGCAAGGCCCGAAGACCCGGAGGGAAGTATCGCACACGCAAATGTGCCGGGACAGAGACGTGTTCTACGGTGTCCCCTCTCGTCGTGCAGTTTGTGCCTCTGCTGCTTCTGCTGTCAGGAATCGCTCCTTGAAAGGCGAGCGAGAGCGTCCTTCCGGGTGCATTGCACTGAGTCGAGTGCTCGCTCGGGACTTCGCTCTCGCGGCCAAGGCAAGAGGGCGTGCTTGCCCGCAGAACCGAGAACACGCTGTTGGGCAGAGCTGCAGCTGACCGCTGGAGTTCAGCTCTCGCCGGACGGCAGAAGGCGAAGAACGAAGCCGCTTGCGAGCGGCGCAGTGCAGCGAAGAGCTCTCCGAATTCGCCGCTAGCTCCACGGTCCTTCTCAGCTGCGAGTAGCAGCGCTCGCAGTACACAGAGCTTCGCAAGGCCCGAAGAGCCGGAGGGAAGTATCGCACACGCAAATGTGCCGGGACAGAGACGTGTTCTACGTTGTCCCCTCTCGTCGTGCAGTTTGTGCCTCTGCTGCTTCTGCTGTCAGGAATCGCTCCTTGAAAGGCGAGCGAGAGCGTCCTTCCGGGTGCATTGCACTGAGTCGAGTGCTCGCTCGGGACTTTGCTCTCGCGGCCAAGGCAAGAGGGCGTGCTTGCCCGCAGAACCGAGAACACGCTGTTGGGCAGAGCTGCAACTGACCGCTGGAGTTCAGCCTTCGCCGGACGGCAGAAGGCGAAGAACGAAGCCGCTTGCGAGCGGCGCAGTGCAGCGAAGAGCTCTCCGAATTCGCCGCTAGCTCCACGGTCCTTCTCAGCTGCGAGTAGCAGCGCTCGCAGTACACAGAGCTTCGCAAGGCCCGAAGAGCCGGAGGGAAGTATCGCACACGCAAATGTGCCGGGACAGAGACGTGTTCTACGTTGTCCCCTCTCGTCGTGCAGTTTGTGCCTCTGCTGCTTCTGCTGTTAGGAATCGCTCCTTGAAAGGCGAGCGAGAGCGTCCTTCCGGGTGCATTGCACTGAGTCGAGTGCTCGCTCGGGACTTTGCTCTCGCGGCCAAGGCAAGAGGGCGTGCTTGCCCGCAGAACCGAGAACACGCTGTTGGGCAGAGCTGCAACTGACCGCTGGAGTTCAGCTCTCGCCGGACGGCAGAAGGCGAAGAACGAAGCCGCTTGCGAGCGGCGCAGTGCAGCGAAGAGCTCTCCGAATTCGCCGCTAGCTCCACGGTCCTTCTCAGCTGCGAGTAGCAGCGCTCGCAGTACACAGAGCTTCGCAAGGCCCGAAGAGCCGGAGGGAAGTATCGCACACGCAAATGTGCCGGGACAGAGACGTGTTCTACGTTGTCCCCTCTCGTCGTGCAGTTTGTGCCTCTGCTGCTTCTGCTGTTAGGAATCGCTCCTTGAAAGGCGAGCGAGAGCGTCCTTCCGGGTGCATTGCACTGAGTCGAGTGCTCGCTCGGGACTTCGCTCTCGCGGCCAAGGCAAGAGGGCGTGCTTGCCCGCAGAACCGAGAACACGCTGTTGGGCAGAGCTGCAACTGACCGCTGGAGTTCAGCTCTCGCCGGACGGCAGAAGGCGAAGAACGAAGCCGCTTGCGAGCGGCGCAGTGCAGCGAAGAGCTCTCCGAATTCGCCGCTAGCTCCACGGTCCTTCTCAGCTGCGAGTAGCAGCGCTCGCAGTACACAGAGCTTCGCAAGGCCCGAAGAGCCGGAGGGAAGTATCGCACACGCAAATGTGCCGGGACAGAGACGTGTTCTACGTTGTCCCCTCTCGTCGTGCAGTTTGTGCCTCTGCTGCTTCTGCTGTTAGGAATCGCTCCTTGAAAGGCGAGCGAGAGCGTCCTTCCGGGTGCATTGCACTGAGTCGAGTGCTCGCTCGGGACTTCGCTCTCGCGGCCAAGGCAAGAGGGCGTGCTTGCCCGCAGAACCGAGAACACGCTGTTGGGCAGAGCTGCAACTGACCGCTGGAGTTCAGCTCTCGCCGGACGGCAGAAGGCGAAGAACGAAGCCGCTTGCGAGCGGCGCAGTGCAGCGAAGAGCTCTCCGAATTCGCCGCTAGCTCCACGGTCCTTCTCAGCTGCGAGTAGCAGCGCTCGCAGTACACAGAGCTTCGCAAGGCCCGAAGAGCCGGAGGGAAGTATCGCACACGCAAATGTGCCGGGACAGAGACGTGTTCTACGGTGTCCCCTCTCGTCGTGCAGTTTGTGCCTCTGCTGCTTCTGCTGTTAGGAATCGCTCCTTGAAAGGCGAGCGAGAGCGTCCTTCCGGGTGCATTGCACTGAGTCGAGTGCTCGCTCGGGACTTCGCTCTCGCGGCCAAGGCAAGAGGGCGTGCTTGCCCGCAGAACCGAGAACACGCTGTTGGGCAGAGCTGCAACTGACCGCTGGAGTTCAGCTCTCGCCGGACGGCAGAAGGCGAAGAACGAAGGCGCTTGCGAGCGGCGCAGTGCAGCGAAGAGCTCTCCGAATTCGCCGCTAGCTCCACGGTCCTTCTCAGCTGCGAGTAGCAGCGCTCGCAGTACACAGAGCTTCGCAAGGCCCGAAGAGCCGGAGGGAAGTATCGCACACGCAAATGTGCCGGGACAGAGACGTGTTCTACGGTGTCCCCTCTCGTCGTGCAGTTTGTGCCTCTGCTGCTTCTGCTGTTAGGAATCGCTCCTTGAAAGGCGAGCGAGAGCGTCCTTCCGGGTGCATTGCACTGAGTCGAGTGCTCGCTCGGGACTTCGCTCTCGCGGCCAAGGCAAGAGGGCGTGCTTGCCCGCAGAACCGAGAACACGCTGTTGGGCAGAGCTGCAACTGACCGCTGGAGTTCAGCTCTCGCCGGACGGCAGAAGGCGAAGAACGAAGGCGCTTGCGAGCGGCGCAGTGCAGCGAAGAGCTCTCCGAATTCGCCGCTAGCTCCACGGTCCTTCTCAGCTGCGAGTAGCAGCGCTCGCAGTACACAGAGCTTCGCAAGGCCCGAAGACCCGGAGGGAAGTATCGCACACGCAAATGTGCCGGGACAGAGACGTGTTCTGCGTTGTCCCCTCTCGTCGTGCAGTTTGTGCCTCTGCTGCTTCTGCTGTTAGGAATCGCTCCTTGAAAGGCGAGCGAGAGCGTCCTTCCGGGTGCATTGCACTGAGTCGAGTGCTCGCTCGGGACTTCGCTCTCGCGGCCAAGGCAAGAGGGCGTGCTTGCCCGCAGAACCGAGAACACGCTGTTGGGCAGAGCTGCAGCTGACCGCTGGAGTTCAGCTCTCGCCGGACGGCAGAAGGCGAAGAACGAAGGCGCTTGCGAGCGGCGCAGTGCAGCGAAGAGCTCTCCGAATTCGCCGCTAGCTCCACGGTCCTTCTCAGCTGCGAGTAGCAGCGCTCGCAGTACACAGAGCTTCGCAAGGCCCGAAGAGCCGGAGGGAAGTATCGCACACGCAAATGTGCCGGGACAGAGACGTGTTCTACGTTGTCCCCTCTCGTCGTGCAGTTTGTGCCTCTGCTGCTTCTGCTGTCAGGAATCGCTCCTTGAAAGGCGAGCGAGAGCGTCCTTCCGGGTGCATTGCACTGAGTCGAGTGCTCGCTCGGGACTTCGCTCTCGCGGCCAAGGCAAGAGGGCGTGCTTGCCCGCAGAACCGAGAACACGCTGTTGGGCAGAGCTGCAACTGACCGCTGGAGTTCAGCTCTCGCCGGACGGCAGAAGGCGAAGAACGAAGGCGCTTGCGAGCGGCGCAGTGCAGCGAAGAGCTCTCCGAATTCGCCGCTAGCTCCACGGTCCTTCTCAGCTGCGAGTAGCAGCGCTCTCAGTACACAGAGCTTCGCAAGGCCCGAAGAGCCGGAGGGAAGTATCGCACACGCAAATGTGCCGGGACAGAGACGTGTTCTGCGTTGTCCCCTCTCGTCGTGCAGTTTGTGCCTCTGCTGCTTCTGCTGTCAGGAATCGCTCCTTGAAAGGCGAGCGAGAGCGTCCTTCCGGGTGCATTGCACTGAGTCGAGTGCTCGCTCGGGACTTCGCTCTCGGGGCCAAGGCAAGAGGGCGTGCTTGCCCGCAGAACCGAGAACACGCTGTTGGGCAGAGCTGCAGCTGACCGCTGGAGTTCAGCCTTCGCCGGACGGCAGAAGGCGAAGAACGAAGGCGCTTGCGAGCGGCGCAGTGCAGCGAAGAGCTCTCCGAATTCGCCGCTAGCTCCACGGTCCTTCTCAGCTGCGAGTAGCAGCGCTCGCAGTACACAGAGCTTCGCAAGGCCCGAAGAGCCGGAGGGAAGTATCGCACACGCAAATGTGCCGGGACAGAGACGTGTTCTACGTTGTCCCCTCTCGTCGTGCAGTTTGTGCCTCTGCTGCTTCTGCTGTTAGGAATCGCTCCTTGAAAGGCGAGCGAGAGCGTCCTTCCGGGTGCATTGCACTGAGTCGAGTGCTCGCTCGGGACTTCGCTCTCGCGGCCAAGGCAAGAGGGCGTGCTTGCCCGCAGAACCGAGAACACGCTGTTGGGCAGAGCTGCAGCTGACCGCTGGAGTTCAGCTCTCGCCGGACGGCAGAAGGCGAAGAACGAAGCCGCTTGCGAGCGGCGCAGTGCAGCGAAGAGCTCTCCGAATTCGCCGCTAGCTCCACGGTCCTTCTCAGCTGCGAGTAGCAGCGCTCGCAGTACACAGAGCTTCGCAAGGCCCGAAGAGCCGGAGGGAAGTATCGCACACGCAAATGTGCCGGGACAGAGACGTGTTCTACGTTGTCCCCTCTCGTCGTGCAGTTTGTGCCTCTGCTGCTTCTGCTGTTAGGAATCGCTCCTTGAAAGGCGAGCGAGAGCGTCCTTCCGGGTGCATTGCACTGAGTCGAGTGCTCGCTCGGGACTTCGCTCTCGCGGCCAAGGCAAGAGGGCGTGCTTGCCCGCAGAACCGAGAACACGCTGTTGGGCAGAGCTGCAACTGACCGCTGGAGTTCAGCTCTCGCCGGACGGCAGAAGGCGAAGAACGAAGCCGCTTGCGAGCGGCGCAGTGCAGCGAAGAGCTCTCCGAATTCGCCGCTAGCTCCACGGTCCTTCTCAGCTGCGAGTAGCAGCGCTCGCAGTACACAGAGCTTCGCAAGGCCCGAAGAGCCGGAGGGAAGTATCGCACACGCAAATGTGCCGGGACAGAGACGTGTTCTACGTTGTCCCCTCTCGTCGTGCAGTTTGTGCCTCTGCTGCTTCTGCTGTCAGGAATCGCTCCTTGAAAGGCGAGCGAGAGCGTCCTTCCGGGTGCATTGCACTGAGTCGAGTGCTCGCTCGGGACTTTGCTCTCGGGGCCAAGGCAAGAGGGCGTGCTTGCCCGCAGAACCGAGAACACGCTGTTGGGCAGAGCTGCAACTGACCGCTGGAGTTCAGCCTTCGCCGGACGGCAGAAGGCGAAGAACGAAGCCGCTTGCGAGCGGCGCAGTGCAGCGAAGAGCTCTCCGAATTCGCCGCTAGCTCCACGGTCCTTCTCAGCTGCGAGTAGCAGCGCTCGCAGTACACAGAGCTTCGCAAGGCCCGAAGAGCCGGAGGGAAGTATCGCACACGCAAATGTGCCGGGACAGAGACGTGTTCTACGTTGTCCCCTCTCGTCGTGCAGTTTGTGCCTCTGCTGCTTCTGCTGTTAGGAATCGCTCCTTGAAAGGCGAGCGAGAGCGTCCTTCCGGGTGCATTGCACTGAGTCGAGTGCTCGCTCGGGACTTCGCTCTCGCGGCCAAGGCAAGAGGGCGTGCTTGCCCGCAGAACCGAGAACACGCTGTTGGGCAGAGCTGCAACTGACCGCTGGAGTTCAGCTCTCGCCGGACGGCAGAAGGCGAAGAACGAAGCCGCTTGCGAGCGGCGCAGTGCAGCGAAGAGCTCTCCGAATTCGCCGCTAGCTCCACGGTCCTTCTCAGCTGCGAGTAGCAGCGCTCGCAGTACACAGAGCTTCGCAAGGCCCGAAGAGCCGGAGGGAAGTATCGCACACGCAAATGTGCCGGGACAGAGACGTGTTCTACGTTGTCCCCTCTCGTCGTGCAGTTTGTGCCTCTGCTGCTTCTGCTGTTAGGAATCGCTCCTTGAAAGGCGAGCGAGAGCGTCCTTCCGGGTGCATTGCACTGAGTCGAGTGCTCGCTCGGGACTTCGCTCTCGCGGCCAAGGCAAGAGGGCGTGCTTGCCCGCAGAACCGAGAACACGCTGTTGGGCAGAGCTGCAACTGACCGCTGGAGTTCAGCTCTCGCCGGACGGCAGAAGGCGAAGAACGAAGCCGCTTGCGAGCGGCGCAGTGCAGCGAAGAGCTCTCCGAATTCGCCGCTAGCTCCACGGTCCTTCTCAGCTGCGAGTAGCAGCGCTCGCAGTACACAGAGCTTCGCAAGGCCCGAAGAGCCGGAGGGAAGTATCGCACACGCAAATGTGCCGGGACAGAGACGTGTTCTACGTTGTCCCCTCTCGTCGTGCAGTTTGTGCCTCTGCTGCTTCTGCTGTTAGGAATCGCTCCTTGAAAGGCGAGCGAGAGCGTCCTTCCGGGTGCATTGCACTGAGTCGAGTGCTCGCTCGGGACTTCGCTCTCGCGGCCAAGGCAAGAGGGCGTGCTTGCCCGCAGAACCGAGAACACGCTGTTGGGCAGAGCTGCAACTGACCGCTGGAGTTCAGCTCTCGCCGGACGGCAGAAGGCGAAGAACGAAGGCGCTTGCGAGCGGCGCAGTGCAGCGAAGAGCTCTCCGAATTCGCCGCTAGCTCCACGGTCCTTCTCAGCTGCGAGTAGCAGCGCTCGCAGTACACAGAGCTTCGCAAGGCCCGAAGAGCCGGAGGGAAGTATCGCACACGCAAATGTGCCGGGACAGAGACGTGTTCTACGGTGTCCCCTCTCGTCGTGCAGTTTGTGCCTCTGCTGCTTCTGCTGTTAGGAATCGCTCCTTGAAAGGCGAGCGAGAGCGTCCTTCCGGGTGCATTGCACTGAGTCGAGTGCTCGCTCGGGACTTCGCTCTCGCGGCCAAGGCAAGAGGGCGTGCTTGCCCGCAGAACCGAGAACACGCTGTTGGGCAGAGCTGCAACTGACCGCTGGAGTTCAGCTCTCGCCGGACGGCAGAAGGCGAAGAACGAAGGCGCTTGCGAGCGGCGCAGTGCAGCGAAGAGCTCTCCGAATTCGCCGCTAGCTCCACGGTCCTTCTCAGCTGCGAGTAGCAGCGCTCGCAGTACACAGAGCTTCGCAAGGCCCGAAGAGCCGGAGGGAAGTATCGCACACGCAAATGTGCCGGGACAGAGACGTGTTCTACGGTGTCCCCTCTCGTCGTGCAGTTTGTGCCTCTGCTGCTTCTGCTGTTAGGAATCGCTCCTTGAAAGGCGAGCGAGAGCGTCCTTCCGGGTGCATTGCACTGAGTCGAGTGCTCGCTCGGGACTTCGCTCTCGCGGCCAAGGCAAGAGGGCGTGCTTGCCCGCAGAACCGAGAACACGCTGTTGGGCAGAGCTGCAACTGACCGCTGGAGTTCAGCTCTCGCCGGACGGCAGAAGGCGAAGAACGAAGGCGCTTGCGAGCGGCGCAGTGCAGCGAAGAGCTCTCCGAATTCGCCGCTAGCTCCACGGTCCTTCTCAGCTGCGAGTAGCAGCGCTCGCAGTACACAGAGCTTCGCAAGGCCCGAAGACCCGGAGGGAAGTATCGCACACGCAAATGTGCCGGGACAGAGACGTGTTCTGCGTTGTCCCCTCTCGTCGTGCAGTTTGTGCCTCTGCTGCTTCTGCTGTTAGGAATCGCTCCTTGAAAGGCGAGCGAGAGCGTCCTTCCGGGTGCATTGCACTGAGTCGAGTGCTCGCTCGGGACTTCGCTCTCGCGGCCAAGGCAAGAGGGCGTGCTTGCCCGCAGAACCGAGAACACGCTGTTGGGCAGAGCTGCAGCTGACCGCTGGAGTTCAGCTCTCGCCGGACGGCAGAAGGCGAAGAACGAAGGCGCTTGCGAGCGGCGCAGTGCAGCGAAGAGCTCTCCGAATTCGCCGCTAGCTCCACGGTCCTTCTCAGCTGCGAGTAGCAGCGCTCGCAGTACACAGAGCTTCGCAAGGCCCGAAGAGCCGGAGGGAAGTATCGCACACGCAAATGTGCCGGGACAGAGACGTGTTCTACGTTGTCCCCTCTCGTCGTGCAGTTTGTGCCTCTGCTGCTTCTGCTGTCAGGAATCGCTCCTTGAAAGGCGAGCGAGAGCGTCCTTCCGGGTGCATTGCACTGAGTCGAGTGCTCGCTCGGGACTTCGCTCTCGCGGCCAAGGCAAGAGGGCGTGCTTGCCCGCAGAACCGAGAACACGCTGTTGGGCAGAGCTGCAACTGACCGCTGGAGTTCAGCTCTCGCCGGACGGCAGAAGGCGAAGAACGAAGGCGCTTGCGAGCGGCGCAGTGCAGCGAAGAGCTCTCCGAATTCGCCGCTAGCTCCACGGTCCTTCTCAGCTGCGAGTAGCAGCGCTCTCAGTACACAGAGCTTCGCAAGGCCCGAAGAGCCGGAGGGAAGTATCGCACACGCAAATGTGCCGGGACAGAGACGTGTTCTGCGTTGTCCCCTCTCGTCGTGCAGTTTGTGCCTCTGCTGCTTCTGCTGTTAGGAATCGCTCCTTGAAAGGCGAGCGAGAGCGTCCTTCCGGGTGCATTGCACTGAGTCGAGTGCTCGCTCGGGACTTTGCTCTCGCGGCCAAGGCAAGAGGGCGTGCTTGCCCGCAGAACCGAGAACACGCTGTTGGGCAGAGCTGCAACTGACCGCTGGAGTTCAGCTCTCGCCGGACGGCAGAAGGCGAAGAACGAAGCCGCTTGCGAGCGGCGCAGTGCAGCGAAGAGCTCTCCGAATTCGCCGCTAGCTCCACGGTCCTTCTCAGCTGCGAGTAGCAGCGCTCGCAGTACACAGAGCTTCGCAAGGCCCGAAGAGCCGGAGGGAAGTATCGCACACGCAAATGTGCCGGGACAGAGACGTGTTCTACGTTGTCCCCTCTCGTCGTGCAGTTTGTGCCTCTGCTGCTTCTGCTGTTAGGAATCGCTCCTTGAAAGGCGAGCGAGAGCGTCCTTCCGGGTGCATTGCACTGAGTCGAGTGCTCGCTCGGGACTTCGCTCTCGCGGCCAAGGCAAGAGGGCGTGCTTGCCCGCAGAACCGAGAACACGCTGTTGGGCAGAGCTGCAACTGACCGCTGGAGTTCAGCTCTCGCCGGACGGCAGAAGGCGAAGAACGAAGGCGCTTGCGAGCGGCGCAGTGCAGCGAAGAGCTCTCCGAATTCGCCGCTAGCTCCACGGTCCTTCTCAGCTGCGAGTAGCAGCGCTCGCAGTACACAGAGCTTCGCAAGGCCCGAAGAGCCGGAGGGAAGTATCGCACACGCAAATGTGCCGGGACAGAGACGTGTTCTACGTTGTCCCCTCTCGTCGTGCAGTTTGTGCCTCTGCTGCTTCTGCTGTCAGGAATCGCTCCTTGAAAGGCGAGCGAGAGCGTCCTTCCGGGTGCATTGCACTGAGTCGAGTGCTCGCTCGGGACTTTGCTCTCGGGGCCAAGGCAAGAGGGCGTGCTTGCCCGCAGAACCGAGAACACGCTGTTGGGCAGAGCTGCAACTGACCGCTGGAGTTCAGCCTTCGCCGGACGGCAGAAGGCGAAGAACGAAGCCGCTTGCGAGCGGCGCAGTGCAGCGAAGAGCTCTCCGAATTCGCCGCTAGCTCCACGGTCCTTCTCAGCTGCGAGTAGCAGCGCTCGCAGTACACAGAGCTTCGCAAGGCCCGAAGAGCCGGAGGGAAGTATCGCACACGCAAATGTGCCGGGACAGAGACGTGTTCTACGTTGTCCCCTCTCGTCGTGCAGTTTGTGCCTCTGCTGCTTCTGCTGTTAGGAATCGCTCCTTGAAAGGCGAGCGAGAGCGTCCTTCCGGGTGCATTGCACTGAGTCGAGTGCTCGCTCGGGGACTTCGCTCTCGCGGCCAAGGCAAGAGGGCGTGCTTGCCCGCAGAACCGAGAACACGCTGTTGGGCAGAGCTGCAACTGACCGCTGGAGTTCAGCTCTCGCCGGACGGCAGAAGGCGAAGAACGAAGCCGCTTGCGAGCGGCGCAGTGCAGCGAAGAGCTCTCCGAATTCGCCGCTAGCTCCACGGTCCTTCTCAGCTGCGAGTAGCAGCGCTCGCAGTACACAGAGCTTCGCAAGGCCCGAAGAGCCGGAGGGAAGTATCGCACACGCAAATGTGCCGGGACAGAGACGTGTTCTACGTTGTCCCCTCTCGTCGTGCAGTTTGTGCCTCTGCTGCTTCTGCTGTTAGGAATCGCTCCTTGAAAGGCGAGCGAGAGCGTCCTTCCGGGTGCATTGCACTGAGTCGAGTGCTCGCTCGGGACTTCGCTCTCGCGGCCAAGGCAAGAGGGCGTGCTTGCCCGCAGAACCGAGAACACGCTGTTGGGCAGAGCTGCAACTGACCGCTGGAGTTCAGCTCTCGCCGGACGGCAGAAGGCGAAGAACGAAGCCGCTTGCGAGCGGCGCAGTGCAGCGAAGAGCTCTCCGAATTCGCCGCTAGCTCCACGGTCCTTCTCAGCTGCGAGTAGCAGCGCTCGCAGTACACAGAGCTTCGCAAGGCCCGAAGAGCCGGAGGGAAGTATCGCACACGCAAATGTGCCGGGACAGAGACGTGTTCTACGTTGTCCCCTCTCGTCGTGCAGTTTGTGCCTCTGCTGCTTCTGCTGTTAGGAATCGCTCCTTGAAAGGCGAGCGAGAGCGTCCTTCCGGGTGCATGGCACTGAGTCGAGTGCTCGCTCGGGACTTCGCTCTCGCGGCCAAGGCAAGAGGGCGTGCTTGCCCGCAGAACCGAGAACACGCTGTTGGGCAGAGCTGCAACTGACCGCTGGAGTTCAGCTCTCGCCGGACGGCAGAAGGCGAAGAACGAAGCCGCTTGCGAGCGGCGCAGTGCAGCGAAGAGCTCTCCGAATTCGCCGCTAGCTCCACGGTCCTTCTCAGCTGCGAGTAGCAGCGCTCGCAGTACACAGAGCTTCGCAAGGCCCGAAGAGCCGGAGGGAAGTATCGCACACGCAAATGTGCCGGGACAGAGACGTGTTCTACGGTGTCCCCTCTCGTCGTGCAGTTTGTGCCTCTGCTGCTTCTGCTGTTAGGAATCGCTCCTTGAAAGGCGAGCGAGAGCGTCCTTCCGGGTGCATTGCACTGAGTCGAGTGCTCGCTCGGGACTTCGCTCTCGCGGCCAAGGCAAGAGGGCGTGCTTGCCCGCAGAACCGAGAACACGCTGTTGGGCAGAGCTGCAACTGACCGCTGGAGTTCAGCTCTCGCCGGACGGCAGAAGGCGAAGAACGAAGGCGCTTGCGAGCGGCGCAGTGCAGCGAAGAGCTCTCCGAATTCGCCGCTAGCTCCACGGTCCTTCTCAGCTGCGAGTAGCAGCGCTCGCAGTACACAGAGCTTCGCAAGGCCCGAAGACCCGGAGGGAAGTATCGCACACGCAAATGTGCCGGGACAGAGACGTGTTCTGCGTTGTCCCCTCTCGTCGTGCAGTTTGTGCCTCTGCTGCTTCTGCTGTTAGGAATCGCTCCTTGAAAGGCGAGCGAGAGCGTCCTTCCGGGTGCATTGCACTGAGTCGAGTGCTCGCTCGGGACTTCGCTCTCGCGGCCAAGGCAAGAGGGCGTGCTTGCCCGCAGAACCGAGAACACGCTGTTGGGCAGAGCTGCAGCTGACCGCTGGAGTTCAGCTCTCGCCGGACGGCAGAAGGCGAAGAACGAAGGCGCTTGCGAGCGGCGCAGTGCAGCGAAGAGCTCTCCGAATTCGCCGCTAGCTCCACGGTCCTTCTCAGCTGCGAGTAGCAGCGCTCGCAGTACACAGAGCTTCGCAAGGCCCGAAGAGCCGGAGGGAAGTATCGCACACGCAAATGTGCCGGGACAGAGACGTGTTCTACGTTGTCCCCTCTCGTCGTGCAGTTTGTGCCTCTGCTGCTTCTGCTGTCAGGAATCGCTCCTTGAAAGGCGAGCGAGAGCGTCCTTCCGGGTGCATTGCACTGAGTCGAGTGCTCGCTCGGGACTTCGCTCTCGCGGCCAAGGCAAGAGGGCGTGCTTGCCCGCAGAACCGAGAACACGCTGTTGGGCAGAGCTGCAACTGACCGCTGGAGTTCAGCTCTCGCCGGACGGCAGAAGGCGAAGAACGAAGGCGCTTGCGAGCGGCGCAGTGCAGCGAAGAGCTCTCCGAATTCGCCGCTAGCTCCACGGTCCTTCTCAGCTGCGAGTAGCAGCGCTCTCAGTACACAGAGCTTCGCAAGGCCCGAAGAGCCGGAGGGAAGTATCGCACACGCAAATGTGCCGGGACAGAGACGTGTTCTGCGTTGTCCCCTCTCGTCGTGCAGTTTGTGCCTCTGCTGCTTCTGCTGTTAGGAATCGCTCCTTGAAAGGCGAGCGAGAGCGTCCTTCCGGGTGCATTGCACTGAGTCGAGTGCTCGCTCGGGACTTTGCTCTCGCGGCCAAGGCAAGAGGGCGTGCTTGCCCGCAGAACCGAGAACACGCTGTTGGGCAGAGCTGCAACTGACCGCTGGAGTTCAGCTCTCGCCGGACGGCAGAAGGCGAAGAACGAAGCCGCTTGCGAGCGGCGCAGTGCAGCGAAGAGCTCTCCGAATTCGCCGCTAGCTCCACGGTCCTTCTCAGCTGCGAGTAGCAGCGCTCGCAGTACACAGAGCTTCGCAAGGCCCGAAGAGCCGGAGGGAAGTATCGCACACGCAAATGTGCCGGGACAGAGACGTGTTCTACGTTGTCCCCTCTCGTCGTGCAGTTTGTGCCTCTGCTGCTTCTGCTGTTAGGAATCGCTCCTTGAAAGGCGAGCGAGAGCGTCCTTCCGGGTGCATTGCACTGAGTCGAGTGCTCGCTCGGGACTTTGCTCTCGCGGCCAAGGCAAGAGGGCGTGCTTGCCCGCAGAACCGAGAACACGCTGTTGGGCAGAGCTGCAGCTGACCGCTGGAGTTCAGCTCTCGCCGGACGGCAGAAGGCGAAGAACGAAGCCGCTTGCGAGCGGCGCAGTGCAGCGAAGAGCTCTCCGAATTCGCCGCTAGCTCCACGGTCCTTCTCAGCTGCGAGTAGCTGCTCTCGCAGTACACAGAGCTTCGCAAGGCCCGAAGAGCCGGAGGGAAGTATCGCACACGCAAATGTGCCGGGACAGAGACGTGTTCTACGTTGTCCCCTCTCGTCGTGCAGTTTGTGCCTCTGCTGCTTCTGCTGTCAGGAATCGCTCCTTGAAAGGCGAGCGAGAGCGTCCTTCCGGGTGCATTGCACTGAGTCGAGTGCTCGCTCGGGACTTCGCTCTCGGGGCCAAGGCAAGAGGGCGTGCTTGCCCGCAGAACCGAGAACACGCTGTTGGGCAGAGCTGCAGCTGACCGCTGGAGTTCAGCCTTCGCCGGACGGCAGAAGGCGAAGAACGAAGGCGCTTGCGAGCGGCGCAGTGCAGCGAAGAGCTCTCCGAATTCGCCGCTAGCTCCACGGTCCTTCTCAGCTGCGAGTAGCAGCGCTCGCAGTACACAGAGCTTCGCAAGGCCCGAAGAGCCGGAGGGAAGTATCGCACACGCAAATGTGCCGGGACAGAGACGTGTTCTACGTTGTCCCCTCTCGTCGTGCAGTTTGTGCCTCTGCTGCTTCTGCTGTTAGGAATCGCTCCTTGAAAGGCGAGCGAGAGCGTCCTTCCGGGTGCATTGCACTGAGTCGAGTGCTCGCTCGGGACTTCGCTCTCGCGGCCAAGGCAAGAGGGCGTGCTTGCCCGCAGAACCGAGAACACGCTGTTGGGCAGAGCTGCAACTGACCGCTGGAGTTCAGCTCTCGCCGGACGGCAGAAGGCGAAGAACGAAGGCGCTTGCGAGCGGCGCAGTGCAGCGAAGAGCTCTCCGAATTCGCCGCTAGCTCCACGGTCCTTCTCAGCTGCGAGTAGCAGCGCTCGCAGTACACAGAGCTTCGCAAGGCCCGAAGAGCCGGAGGGAAGTATCGCACACGCAAATGTGCCGGGACAGAGACGTGTTCTACGTTGTCCCCTCTCGTCGTGCAGTTTGTGCCTCTGCTGCTTCTGCTGTTAGGAATCGCTCCTTGAAAGGCGAGCGAGAGCGTCCTTCCGGGTGCATGGCACTGAGTCGAGTGCTCGCTCGGGACTTCGCTCTCGCGGCCAAGGCAAGAGGGCGTGCTTGCCCGCAGAACCGAGAACACGCTGTTGGGCAGAGCTGCAACTGACCGCTGGAGTTCAGCTCTCGCCGGACGGCAGAAGGCGAAGAACGAAGCCGCTTGCGAGCGGCGCAGTGCAGCGAAGAGCTCTCCGAATTCGCCGCTAGCTCCACGGTCCTTCTCAGCTGCGAGTAGCAGCGCTCGCAGTACACAGAGCTTCGCAAGGCCCGAAGAGCCGGAGGGAAGTATCGCACACGCAAATGTGCCGGGACAGAGACGTGTTCTACGTTGTCCCCTCTCGTCGTGCAGTTTGTGCCTCTGCTGCTTCTGCTGTTAGGAATCGCTCCTTGAAAGGCGAGCGAGAGCGTCCTTCCGGGTGCATGGCACTGAGTCGAGTGCTCGCTCGGGACTTCGCTCTCGCGGCCAAGGCAAGAGGGCGTGCTTGCCCGCAGAACCGAGAACACGCTGTTGGGCAGAGCTGCAACTGACCGCTGGAGTTCAGCTCTCGCCGGACGGCAGAAGGCGAAGAACGAAGGCGCTTGCGAGCGGCGCAGTGCAGCGAAGAGCTCTCCGAATTCGCCGCTAGCTCCACGGTCCTTCTCAGCTGCGAGTAGCAGCGCTCGCAGTACACAGAGCTTCGCAAGGCCCGAAGACCCGGAGGGAAGTATCGCACACGCAAATGTGCCGGGACAGAGACGTGTTCTGCGTTGTCCCTTCTCGTCGTGCAGTTTGTGCCTCTGCTGCTTCTGCTGTTAGGAATCGCTCCTTGAAAGGCGAGCGAGAGCGTCCTTCCGGGTGCATTGCACTGAGTCGAGTGCTCGCTCGGGACTTCGCTCTCGCGGCCAAGGCAAGAGGGCGTGCTTGCCCGCAGAACCGAGAACACGCTGTTGGGCAGAGCTGCAACTGACCGCTGGAGTTCAGCTCTCGCCGGACGGCAGAAGGCGAAGAACGAAGCCGCTTGCGAGCGGCGCAGTGCAGCGAAGAGCTCTCCGAATTCGCCGCTAGCTCCACGGTCCTTCTCAGCTGCGAGTAGCAGCGCTCGCAGTACACAGAGCTTCGCAAGGCCCGAAGAGCCGGAGGGAAGTATCGCACACGCAAATGTGCCGGGACAGAGACGTGTTCTACGTTGTCCCCTCTCGTCGTGCAGTTTGTGCCTCTGCTGCTTCTGCTGTTAGGAATCGCTCCTTGAAAGGCGAGCGAGAGCGTCCTTCCGGGTGCATTGCACTGAGTCGAGTGCTCGCTCGGGACTTTGCTCTCGCGGCCAAGGCAAGAGGGCGTGCTTGCCCGCAGAACCGAGAACACGCTGTTGGGCAGAGCTGCAGCTGACCGCTGGAGTTCAGCTCTCGCCGGACGGCAGAAGGCGAAGAACGAAGCCGCTTGCGAGCGGCGCAGTGCAGCGAAGAGCTCTCCGAATTCGCCGCTAGCTCCACGGTCCTTCTCAGCTGCGAGTAGCAGCGCTCGCAGTACACAGAGCTTCGCAAGGCCCGAAGAGCCGGAGGGAAGTATCGCACACGCAAATGTGCCGGGACAGAGACGTGTTCTACGTTGTCCCCTCTCGTCGTGCAGTTTGTGCCTCTGCTGCTTCTGCTGTCAGGAATCGCTCCTTGAAAGGCGAGCGAGAGCGTCCTTCCGGGTGCATTGCACTGAGTCGAGTGCTCGCTCGGGACTTTGCTCTCGGGGCCAAGGCAAGAGGGCGTGCTTGCCCGCAGAACCGAGAACACGCTGTTGGGCAGAGCTGCAACTGACCGCTGGAGTTCAGCCTTCGCCGGACGGCAGAAGGCGAAGAACGAAGCCGCTTGCGAGCGGCGCAGTGCAGCGAAGAGCTCTCCGAATTCGCCGCTAGCTCCACGGTCCTTCTCAGCTGCGAGTAGCAGCGCTCGCAGTACACAGAGCTTCGCAAGGCCCGAAGAGCCGGAGGGAAGTATCGCACACGCAAATGTGCCGGGACAGAGACGTGTTCTACGTTGTCCCCTCTCGTCGTGCAGTTTGTGCCTCTGCTGCTTCTGCTGTTAGGAATCGCTCCTTGAAAGGCGAGCGAGAGCGTCCTTCCGGGTGCATTGCACTGAGTCGAGTGCTCGCTCGGGACTTTGCTCTCGCGGCCAAGGCAAGAGGGCGTGCTTGCCCGCAGAACCGAGAACACGCTGTTGGGCAGAGCTGCAACTGACCGCTGGAGTTCAGCTCTCGCCGGACGGCAGAAGGCGAAGAACGAAGCCGCTTGCGAGCGGCGCAGTGCAGCGAAGAGCTCTCCGAATTCGCCGCTAGCTCCACGGTCCTTCTCAGCTGCGAGTAGCAGCGCTCGCAGTACACAGAGCTTCGCAAGGCCCGAAGAGCCGGAGGGAAGTATCGCACACGCAAATGTGCCGGGACAGAGACGTGTTCTACGTTGTCCCCTCTCGTCGTGCAGTTTGTGCCTCTGCTGCTTCTGCTGTTAGGAATCGCTCCTTGAAAGGCGAGCGAGAGCGTCCTTCCGGGTGCATTGCACTGAGTCGAGTGCTCGCTCGGGACTTCGCTCTCGCGGCCAAGGCAAGAGGGCGTGCTTGCCCGCAGAACCGAGAACACGCTGTTGGGCAGAGCTGCAACTGACCGCTGGAGTTCAGCTCTCGCCGGACGGCAGAAGGCGAAGAACGAAGCCGCTTGCGAGCGGCGCAGTGCAGCGAAGAGCTCTCCGAATTCGCCGCTAGCTCCACGGTCCTTCTCAGCTGCGAGTAGCAGCGCTCGCAGTACACAGAGCTTCGCAAGGCCCGAAGAGCCGGAGGGAAGTATCGCACACGCAAATGTGCCGGGACAGAGACGTGTTCTACGTTGTCCCCTCTCGTCGTGCAGTTTGTGCCTCTGCTGCTTCTGCTGTTAGGAATCGCTCCTTGAAAGGCGAGCGAGAGCGTCCTTCCGGGTGCATTGCACTGAGTCGAGTGCTCGCTCGGGACTTCGCTCTCGCGGCCAAGGCAAGAGGGCGTGCTTGCCCGCAGAACCGAGAACACGCTGTTGGGCAGAGCTGCAACTGACCGCTGGAGTTCAGCTCTCGCCGGACGGCAGAAGGCGAAGAACGAAGCCGCTTGCGAGCGGCGCAGTGCAGCGAAGAGCTCTCCGAATTCGCCGCTAGCTCCACGGTCCTTCTCAGCTGCGAGTAGCAGCGCTCGCAGTACACAGAGCTTCGCAAGGCCCGAAGAGCCGGAGGGAAGTATCGCACACGCAAATGTGCCGGGACAGAGACGTGTTCTACGGTGTCCCCTCTCGTCGTGCAGTTTGTGCCTCTGCTGCTTCTGCTGTTAGGAATCGCTCCTTGAAAGGCGAGCGAGAGCGTCCTTCCGGGTGCATTGCACTGAGTCGAGTGCTCGCTCGGGACTTCGCTCTCGCGGCCAAGGCAAGAGGGCGTGCTTGCCCGCAGAACCGAGAACACGCTGTTGGGCAGAGCTGCAACTGACCGCTGGAGTTCAGCTCTCGCCGGACGGCAGAAGGCGAAGAACGAAGCCGCTTGCGAGCGGCGCAGTGCAGCGAAGAGCTCTCCGAATTCGCCGCTAGCTCCACGGTCCTTCTCAGCTGCGAGTAGCAGCGCTCGCAGTACACAGAGCTTCGCAAGGCCCGAAGAGCCGGAGGGAAGTATCGCACACGCAAATGTGCCGGGACAGAGACGTGTTCTACGGTGTCCCCTCTCGTCGTGCAGTTTGTGCCTCTGCTGCTTCTGCTGTTAGGAATCGCTCCTTGAAAGGCGAGCGAGAGCGTCCTTCCGGGTGCATTGCACTGAGTCGAGTGCTCGCTCGGGACTTCGCTCTCGCGGCCAAGGCAAGAGGGCGTGCTTGCCCGCAGAACCGAGAACACGCTGTTGGGCAGAGCTGCAACTGACCGCTGGAGTTCAGCTCTCGCCGGACGGCAGAAGGCGAAGAACGAAGGCGCTTGCGAGCGGCGCAGTGCAGCGAAGAGCTCTCCGAATTCGCCGCTAGCTCCACGGTCCTTCTCAGCTGCGAGTAGCAGCGCTCGCAGTACACAGAGCTTCGCAAGGCCCGAAGACCCGGAGGGAAGTATCGCACACGCAAATGTGCCGGGACAGAGACGTGTTCTGCGTTGTCCCCTCTCGTCGTGCAGTTTGTGCCTCTGCTGCTTCTGCTGTTAGGAATCGCTCCTTGAAAGGCGAGCGAGAGCGTCCTTCCGGGTGCATTGCACTGAGTCGAGTGCTCGCTCGGGACTTCGCTCTCGCGGCCAAGGCAAGAGGGCGTGCTTGCCCGCAGAACCGAGAACACGCTGTTGGGCAGAGCTGCAACTGACCGCTGGAGTTCAGCTCTCGCCGGACGGCAGAAGGCGAAGAACGAAGGCGCTTGCGAGCGGCGCAGTGCAGCGAAGAGCTCTCCGAATTCGCCGCTAGCTCCACGGTCCTTCTCAGCTGCGAGTAGCAGCGCTCTCAGTACACAGAGCTTCGCAAGGCCCGAAGAGCCGGAGGGAAGTATCGCACACGCAAATGTGCCGGGACAGAGACGTGTTCTGCGTTGTCCCCTCTCGTCGTGCAGTTTGTGCCTCTGCTGCTTCTGCTGTTAGGAATCGCTCCTTGAAAGGCGAGCGAGAGCGTCCTTCCGGGTGCATTGCACTGAGTCGAGTGCTCGCTCGGGACTTTGCTCTCGCGGCCAAGGCAAGAGGGCGTGCTTGCCCGCAGAACCGAGAACACGCTGTTGGGCAGAGCTGCAACTGACCGCTGGAGTTCAGCTCTCGCCGGACGGCAGAAGGCGAAGAACGAAGCCGCTTGCGAGCGGCGCAGTGCAGCGAAGAGCTCTCCGAATTCGCCGCTAGCTCCACGGTCCTTCTCAGCTGCGAGTAGCAGCGCTCGCAGTACACAGAGCTTCGCAAGGCCCGAAGAGCCGGAGGGAAGTATCGCACACGCAAATGTGCCGGGACAGAGACGTGTTCTACGTTGTCCCCTCTCGTCGTGCAGTTTGTGCCTCTGCTGCTTCTGCTGTTAGGAATCGCTCCTTGAAAGGCGAGCGAGAGCGTCCTTCCGGGTGCATTGCACTGAGTCGAGTGCTCGCTCGGGACTTCGCTCTCGCGGCCAAGGCAAGAGGGCGTGCTTGCCCGCAGAACCGAGAACACGCTGTTGGGCAGAGCTGCAACTGACCGCTGGAGTTCAGCTCTCGCCGGACGGCAGAAGGCGAAGAACGAAGGCGCTTGCGAGCGGCGCAGTGCAGCGAAGAGCTCTCCGAATTCGCCGCTAGCTCCACGGTCCTTCTCAGCTGCGAGTAGCAGCGCTCGCAGTACACAGAGCTTCGCAAGGCCCGAAGAGCCGGAGGGAAGTATCGCACACGCAAATGTGCCGGGACAGAGACGTGTTCTACGTTGTCCCCTCTCGTCGTGCAGTTTGTGCCTCTGCTGCTTCTGCTGTCAGGAATCGCTCCTTGAAAGGCGAGCGAGAGCGTCCTTCCGGGTGCATTGCACTGAGTCGAGTGCTCGCTCGGGACTTTGCTCTCGGGGCCAAGGCAAGAGGGCGTGCTTGCCCGCAGAACCGAGAACACGCTGTTGGGCAGAGCTGCAACTGACCGCTGGAGTTCAGCCTTCGCCGGACGGCAGAAGGCGAAGAACGAAGCCGCTTGCGAGCGGCGCAGTGCAGCGAAGAGCTCTCCGAATTCGCCGCTAGCTCCACGGTCCTTCTCAGCTGCGAGTAGCAGCGCTCGCAGTACACAGAGCTTCGCAAGGCCCGAAGAGCCGGAGGGAAGTATCGCACACGCAAATGTGCCGGGACAGAGACGTGTTCTACGTTGTCCCCTCTCGTCGTGCAGTTTGTGCCTCTGCTGCTTCTGCTGTTAGGAATCGCTCCTTGAAAGGCGAGCGAGAGCGTCCTTCCGGGTGCATTGCACTGAGTCGAGTGCTCGCTCGGGACTTCGCTCTCGCGGCCAAGGCAAGAGGGCGTGCTTGCCCGCAGAACCGAGAACACGCTGTTGGGCAGAGCTGCAACTGACCGCTGGAGTTCAGCTCTCGCCGGACGGCAGAAGGCGAAGAACGAAGCCGCTTGCGAGCGGCGCAGTGCAGCGAAGAGCTCTCCGAATTCGCCGCTAGCTCCACGGTCCTTCTCAGCTGCGAGTAGCAGCGCTCGCAGTACACAGAGCTTCGCAAGGCCCGAAGAGCCGGAGGGAAGTATCGCACACGCAAATGTGCCGGGACAGAGACGTGTTCTACGTTGTCCCCTCTCGTCGTGCAGTTTGTGCCTCTGCTGCTTCTGCTGTTAGGAATCGCTCCTTGAAAGGCGAGCGAGAGCGTCCTTCCGGGTGCATTGCACTGAGTCGAGTGCTCGCTCGGGACTTCGCTCTCGCGGCCAAGGCAAGAGGGCGTGCTTGCCCGCAGAACCGAGAACACGCTGTTGGGCAGAGCTGCAACTGACCGCTGGAGTTCAGCTCTCGCCGGACGGCAGAAGGCGAAGAACGAAGCCGCTTGCGAGCGGCGCAGTGCAGCGAAGAGCTCTCCGAATTCGCCGCTAGCTCCACGGTCCTTCTCAGCTGCGAGTAGCAGCGCTCGCAGTACACAGAGCTTCGCAAGGCCCGAAGAGCCGGAGGGAAGTATCGCACACGCAAATGTGCCGGGACAGAGACGTGTTCTACGTTGTCCCCTCTCGTCGTGCAGTTTGTGCCTCTGCTGCTTCTGCTGTTAGGAATCGCTCCTTGAAAGGCGAGCGAGAGCGTCCTTCCGGGTGCATGGCACTGAGTCGAGTGCTCGCTCGGGACTTCGCTCTCGCGGCCAAGGCAAGAGGGCGTGCTTGCCCGCAGAACCGAGAACACGCTGTTGGGCAGAGCTGCAACTGACCGCTGGAGTTCAGCTCTCGCCGGACGGCAGAAGGCGAAGAACGAAGCCGCTTGCGAGCGGCGCAGTGCAGCGAAGAGCTCTCCGAATTCGCCGCTAGCTCCACGGTCCTTCTCAGCTGCGAGTAGCAGCGCTCGCAGTACACAGAGCTTCGCAAGGCCCGAAGAGCCGGAGGGAAGTATCGCACACGCAAATGTGCCGGGACAGAGACGTGTTCTACGGTGTCCCCTCTCGTCGTGCAGTTTGTGCCTCTGCTGCTTCTGCTGTTAGGAATCGCTCCTTGAAAGGCGAGCGAGAGCGTCCTTCCGGGTGCATTGCACTGAGTCGAGTGCTCGCTCGGGACTTCGCTCTCGCGGCCAAGGCAAGAGGGCGTGCTTGCCCGCAGAACCGAGAACACGCTGTTGGGCAGAGCTGCAACTGACCGCTGGAGTTCAGCTCTCGCCGGACGGCAGAAGGCGAAGAACGAAGGCGCTTGCGAGCGGCGCAGTGCAGCGAAGAGCTCTCCGAATTCGCCGCTAGCTCCACGGTCCTTCTCAGCTGCGAGTAGCAGCGCTCGCAGTACACAGAGCTTCGCAAGGCCCGAAGACCCGGAGGGAAGTATCGCACACGCAAATGTGCCGGGACAGAGACGTGTTCTGCGTTGTCCCCTCTCGTCGTGCAGTTTGTGCCTCTGCTGCTTCTGCTGTTAGGAATCGCTCCTTGAAAGGCGAGCGAGAGCGTCCTTCCGGGTGCATTGCACTGAGTCGAGTGCTCGCTCGGGACTTCGCTCTCGCGGCCAAGGCAAGAGGGCGTGCTTGCCCGCAGAACCGAGAACACGCTGTTGGGCAGAGCTGCAGCTGACCGCTGGAGTTCAGCTCTCGCCGGACGGCAGAAGGCGAAGAACGAAGGCGCTTGCGAGCGGCGCAGTGCAGCGAAGAGCTCTCCGAATTCGCCGCTAGCTCCACGGTCCTTCTCAGCTGCGAGTAGCAGCGCTCGCAGTACACAGAGCTTCGCAAGGCCCGAAGAGCCGGAGGGAAGTATCGCACACGCAAATGTGCCGGGACAGAGACGTGTTCTACGTTGTCCCCTCTCGTCGTGCAGTTTGTGCCTCTGCTGCTTCTGCTGTCAGGAATCGCTCCTTGAAAGGCGAGCGAGAGCGTCCTTCCGGGTGCATTGCACTGAGTCGAGTGCTCGCTCGGGACTTCGCTCTCGCGGCCAAGGCAAGAGGGCGTGCTTGCCCGCAGAACCGAGAACACGCTGTTGGGCAGAGCTGCAACTGACCGCTGGAGTTCAGCTCTCGCCGGACGGCAGAAGGCGAAGAACGAAGGCGCTTGCGAGCGGCGCAGTGCAGCGAAGAGCTCTCCGAATTCGCCGCTAGCTCCACGGTCCTTCTCAGCTGCGAGTAGCAGCGCTCTCAGTACACAGAGCTTCGCAAGGCCCGAAGAGCCGGAGGGAAGTATCGCACACGCAAATGTGCCGGGACAGAGACGTGTTCTGCGTTGTCCCCTCTCGTCGTGCAGTTTGTGCCTCTGCTGCTTCTGCTGTTAGGAATCGCTCCTTGAAAGGCGAGCGAGAGCGTCCTTCCGGGTGCATTGCACTGAGTCGAGTGCTCGCTCGGGACTTTGCTCTCGCGGCCAAGGCAAGAGGGCGTGCTTGCCCGCAGAACCGAGAACACGCTGTTGGGCAGAGCTGCAACTGACCGCTGGAGTTCAGCTCTCGCCGGACGGCAGAAGGCGAAGAACGAAGCCGCTTGCGAGCGGCGCAGTGCAGCGAAGAGCTCTCCGAATTCGCCGCTAGCTCCACGGTCCTTCTCAGCTGCGAGTAGCAGCGCTCGCAGTACACAGAGCTTCGCAAGGCCCGAAGAGCCGGAGGGAAGTATCGCACACGCAAATGTGCCGGGACAGAGACGTGTTCTACGTTGTCCCCTCTCGTCGTGCAGTTTGTGCCTCTGCTGCTTCTGCTGTTAGGAATCGCTCCTTGAAAGGCGAGCGAGAGCGTCCTTCCGGGTGCATTGCACTGAGTCGAGTGCTCGCTCGGGACTTTGCTCTCGCGGCCAAGGCAAGAGGGCGTGCTTGCCCGCAGAACCGAGAACACGCTGTTGGGCAGAGCTGCAGCTGACCGCTGGAGTTCAGCTCTCGCCGGACGGCAGAAGGCGAAGAACGAAGCCGCTTGCGAGCGGCGCAGTGCAGCGAAGAGCTCTCCGAATTCGCCGCTAGCTCCACGGTCCTTCTCAGCTGCGAGTAGCTGCTCTCGCAGTACACAGAGCTTCGCAAGGCCCGAAGAGCCGGAGGGAAGTATCGCACACGCAAATGTGCCGGGACAGAGACGTGTTCTACGTTGTCCCCTCTCGTCGTGCAGTTTGTGCCTCTGCTGCTTCTGCTGTCAGGAATCGCTCCTTGAAAGGCGAGCGAGAGCGTCCTTCCGGGTGCATTGCACTGAGTCGAGTGCTCGCTCGGGACTTCGCTCTCGGGGCCAAGGCAAGAGGGCGTGCTTGCCCGCAGAACCGAGAACACGCTGTTGGGCAGAGCTGCAGCTGACCGCTGGAGTTCAGCCTTCGCCGGACGGCAGAAGGCGAAGAACGAAGGCGCTTGCGAGCGGCGCAGTGCAGCGAAGAGCTCTCCGAATTCGCCGCTAGCTCCACGGTCCTTCTCAGCTGCGAGTAGCAGCGCTCGCAGTACACAGAGCTTCGCAAGGCCCGAAGAGCCGGAGGGAAGTATCGCACACGCAAATGTGCCGGGACAGAGACGTGTTCTACGTTGTCCCCTCTCGTCGTGCAGTTTGTGCCTCTGCTGCTTCTGCTGTTAGGAATCGCTCCTTGAAAGGCGAGCGAGAGCGTCCTTCCGGGTGCATTGCACTGAGTCGAGTGCTCGCTCGGGACTTCGCTCTCGCGGCCAAGGCAAGAGGGCGTGCTTGCCCGCAGAACCGAGAACACGCTGTTGGGCAGAGCTGCAACTGACCGCTGGAGTTCAGCTCTCGCCGGACGGCAGAAGGCGAAGAACGAAGGCGCTTGCGAGCGGCGCAGTGCAGCGAAGAGCTCTCCGAATTCGCCGCTAGCTCCACGGTCCTTCTCAGCTGCGAGTAGCAGCGCTCGCAGTACACAGAGCTTCGCAAGGCCCGAAGAGCCGGAGGGAAGTATCGCACACGCAAATGTGCCGGGACAGAGACGTGTTCTACGTTGTCCCCTCTCGTCGTGCAGTTTGTGCCTCTGCTGCTTCTGCTGTTAGGAATCGCTCCTTGAAAGGCGAGCGAGAGCGTCCTTCCGGGTGCATGGCACTGAGTCGAGTGCTCGCTCGGGACTTCGCTCTCGCGGCCAAGGCAAGAGGGCGTGCTTGCCCGCAGAACCGAGAACACGCTGTTGGGCAGAGCTGCAACTGACCGCTGGAGTTCAGCTCTCGCCGGACGGCAGAAGGCGAAGAACGAAGCCGCTTGCGAGCGGCGCAGTGCAGCGAAGAGCTCTCCGAATTCGCCGCTAGCTCCACGGTCCTTCTCAGCTGCGAGTAGCAGCGCTCGCAGTACACAGAGCTTCGCAAGGCCCGAAGAGCCGGAGGGAAGTATCGCACACGCAAATGTGCCGGGACAGAGACGTGTTCTACGTTGTCCCCTCTCGTCGTGCAGTTTGTGCCTCTGCTGCTTCTGCTGTTAGGAATCGCTCCTTGAAAGGCGAGCGAGAGCGTCCTTCCGGGTGCATGGCACTGAGTCGAGTGCTCGCTCGGGACTTCGCTCTCGCGGCCAAGGCAAGAGGGCGTGCTTGCCCGCAGAACCGAGAACACGCTGTTGGGCAGAGCTGCAACTGACCGCTGGAGTTCAGCTCTCGCCGGACGGCAGAAGGCGAAGAACGAAGGCGCTTGCGAGCGGCGCAGTGCAGCGAAGAGCTCTCCGAATTCGCCGCTAGCTCCACGGTCCTTCTCAGCTGCGAGTAGCAGCGCTCGCAGTACACAGAGCTTCGCAAGGCCCGAAGACCCGGAGGGAAGTATCGCACACGCAAATGTGCCGGGACAGAGACGTGTTCTGCGTTGTCCCTTCTCGTCGTGCAGTTTGTGCCTCTGCTGCTTCTGCTGTTAGGAATCGCTCCTTGAAAGGCGAGCGAGAGCGTCCTTCCGGGTGCATTGCACTGAGTCGAGTGCTCGCTCGGGACTTCGCTCTCGCGGCCAAGGCAAGAGGGCGTGCTTGCCCGCAGAACCGAGAACACGCTGTTGGGCAGAGCTGCAACTGACCGCTGGAGTTCAGCTCTCGCCGGACGGCAGAAGGCGAAGAACGAAGCCGCTTGCGAGCGGCGCAGTGCAGCGAAGAGCTCTCCGAATTCGCCGCTAGCTCCACGGTCCTTCTCAGCTGCGAGTAGCAGCGCTCGCAGTACACAGAGCTTCGCAAGGCCCGAAGAGCCGGAGGGAAGTATCGCACACGCAAATGTGCCGGGACAGAGACGTGTTCTACGTTGTCCCCTCTCGTCGTGCAGTTTGTGCCTCTGCTGCTTCTGCTGTTAGGAATCGCTCCTTGAAAGGCGAGCGAGAGCGTCCTTCCGGGTGCATTGCACTGAGTCGAGTGCTCGCTCGGGACTTTGCTCTCGCGGCCAAGGCAAGAGGGCGTGCTTGCCCGCAGAACCGAGAACACGCTGTTGGGCAGAGCTGCAGCTGACCGCTGGAGTTCAGCTCTCGCCGGACGGCAGAAGGCGAAGAACGAAGCCGCTTGCGAGCGGCGCAGTGCAGCGAAGAGCTCTCCGAATTCGCCGCTAGCTCCACGGTCCTTCTCAGCTGCGAGTAGCAGCGCTCGCAGTACACAGAGCTTCGCAAGGCCCGAAGAGCCGGAGGGAAGTATCGCACACGCAAATGTGCCGGGACAGAGACGTGTTCTACGTTGTCCCCTCTCGTCGTGCAGTTTGTGCCTCTGCTGCTTCTGCTGTCAGGAATCGCTCCTTGAAAGGCGAGCGAGAGCGTCCTTCCGGGTGCATTGCACTGAGTCGAGTGCTCGCTCGGGACTTTGCTCTCGGGGCCAAGGCAAGAGGGCGTGCTTGCCCGCAGAACCGAGAACACGCTGTTGGGCAGAGCTGCAACTGACCGCTGGAGTTCAGCCTTCGCCGGACGGCAGAAGGCGAAGAACGAAGCCGCTTGCGAGCGGCGCAGTGCAGCGAAGAGCTCTCCGAATTCGCCGCTAGCTCCACGGTCCTTCTCAGCTGCGAGTAGCAGCGCTCGCAGTACACAGAGCTTCGCAAGGCCCGAAGAGCCGGAGGGAAGTATCGCACACGCAAATGTGCCGGGACAGAGACGTGTTCTACGTTGTCCCCTCTCGTCGTGCAGTTTGTGCCTCTGCTGCTTCTGCTGTTAGGAATCGCTCCTTGAAAGGCGAGCGAGAGCGTCCTTCCGGGTGCATTGCACTGAGTCGAGTGCTCGCTCGGGACTTTGCTCTCGCGGCCAAGGCAAGAGGGCGTGCTTGCCCGCAGAACCGAGAACACGCTGTTGGGCAGAGCTGCAACTGACCGCTGGAGTTCAGCTCTCGCCGGACGGCAGAAGGCGAAGAACGAAGCCGCTTGCGAGCGGCGCAGTGCAGCGAAGAGCTCTCCGAATTCGCCGCTAGCTCCACGGTCCTTCTCAGCTGCGAGTAGCAGCGCTCGCAGTACACAGAGCTTCGCAAGGCCCGAAGAGCCGGAGGGAAGTATCGCACACGCAAATGTGCCGGGACAGAGACGTGTTCTACGTTGTCCCCTCTCGTCGTGCAGTTTGTGCCTCTGCTGCTTCTGCTGTTAGGAATCGCTCCTTGAAAGGCGAGCGAGAGCGTCCTTCCGGGTGCATTGCACTGAGTCGAGTGCTCGCTCGGGACTTCGCTCTCGCGGCCAAGGCAAGAGGGCGTGCTTGCCCGCAGAACCGAGAACACGCTGTTGGGCAGAGCTGCAACTGACCGCTGGAGTTCAGCTCTCGCCGGACGGCAGAAGGCGAAGAACGAAGCCGCTTGCGAGCGGCGCAGTGCAGCGAAGAGCTCTCCGAATTCGCCGCTAGCTCCACGGTCCTTCTCAGCTGCGAGTAGCAGCGCTCGCAGTACACAGAGCTTCGCAAGGCCCGAAGAGCCGGAGGGAAGTATCGCACACGCAAATGTGCCGGGACAGAGACGTGTTCTACGTTGTCCCCTCTCGTCGTGCAGTTTGTGCCTCTGCTGCTTCTGCTGTCAGGAATCGCTCCTTGAAAGGCGAGCGAGAGCGTCCTTCCGGGTGCATTGCACTGAGTCGAGTGCTCGCTCGGGACTTCGCTCTCGCGGCCAAGGCAAGAGGGCGTGCTTGCCCGCAGAACCGAGAACACGCTGTTGGGCAGAGCTGCAACTGACCGCTGGAGTTCAGCTCTCGCCGGACGGCAGAAGGCGAAGAACGAAGGCGCTTGCGAGCGGCGCAGTGCAGCGAAGAGCTCTCCGAATTCGCCGCTAGCTCCACGGTCCTTCTCAGCTGCGAGTAGCAGCGCTCTCAGTACACAGAGCTTCGCAAGGCCCGAAGAGCCGGAGGGAAGTATCGCACACGCAAATGTGCCGGGACAGAGACGTGTTCTGCGTTGTCCCCTCTCGTCGTGCAGTTTGTGCCTCTGCTGCTTCTGCTGTCAGGAATCGCTCCTTGAAAGGCGAGCGAGAGCGTCCTTCCGGGTGCATTGCACTGAGTCGAGTGCTCGCTCGGGACTTCGCTCTCGGGGCCAAGGCAAGAGGGCGTGCTTGCCCGCAGAACCGAGAACACGCTGTTGGGCAGAGCTGCAGCTGACCGCTGGAGTTCAGCCTTCGCCGGACGGCAGAAGGCGAAGAACGAAGGCGCTTGCGAGCGGCGCAGTGCAGCGAAGAGCTCTCCGAATTCGCCGCTAGCTCCACGGTCCTTCTCAGCTGCGAGTAGCAGCGCTCGCAGTACACAGAGCTTCGCAAGGCCCGAAGAGCCGGAGGGAAGTATCGCACACGCAAATGTGCCGGGACAGAGACGTGTTCTACGTTGTCCCCTCTCGTCGTGCAGTTTGTGCCTCTGCTGCTTCTGCTGTTAGGAATCGCTCCTTGAAAGGCGAGCGAGAGCGTCCTTCCGGGTGCATTGCACTGAGTCGAGTGCTCGCTCGGGACTTCGCTCTCGCGGCCAAGGCAAGAGGGCGTGCTTGCCCGCAGAACCGAGAACACGCTGTTGGGCAGAGCTGCAACTGACCGCTGGAGTTCAGCTCTCGCCGGACGGCAGAAGGCGAAGAACGAAGCCGCTTGCGAGCGGCGCAGTGCAGCGAAGAGCTCTCCGAATTCGCCGCTAGCTCCACGGTCCTTCTCAGCTGCGAGTAGCAGCGCTCGCAGTACACAGAGCTTCGCAAGGCCCGAAGAGCCGGAGGGAAGTATCGCACACGCAAATGTGCCGGGACAGAGACGTGTTCTACGTTGTCCCCTCTCGTCGTGCAGTTTGTGCCTCTGCTGCTTCTGCTGTTAGGAATCGCTCCTTGAAAGGCGAGCGAGAGCGTCCTTCCGGGTGCATTGCACTGAGTCGAGTGCTCGCTCGGGACTTCGCTCTCGCGGCCAAGGCAAGAGGGCGTGCTTGCCCGCAGAACCGAGAACACGCTGTTGGGCAGAGCTGCAACTGACCGCTGGAGTTCAGCTCTCGCCGGACGGCAGAAGGCGAAGAACGAAGCCGCTTGCGAGCGGCGCAGTGCAGCGAAGAGCTCTCCGAATTCGCCGCTAGCTCCACGGTCCTTCTCAGCTGCGAGTAGCAGCGCTCGCAGTACACAGAGCTTCGCAAGGCCCGAAGAGCCGGAGGGAAGTATCGCACACGCAAATGTGCCGGGACAGAGACGTGTTCTACGTTGTCCCCTCTCGTCGTGCAGTTTGTGCCTCTGCTGCTTCTGCTGTCAGGAATCGCTCCTTGAAAGGCGAGCGAGAGCGTCCTTCCGGGTGCATTGCACTGAGTCGAGTGCTCGCTCGGGACTTTGCTCTCGGGGCCAAGGCAAGAGGGCGTGCTTGCCCGCAGAACCGAGAACACGCTGTTGGGCAGAGCTGCAACTGACCGCTGGAGTTCAGCCTTCGCCGGACGGCAGAAGGCGAAGAACGAAGCCGCTTGCGAGCGGCGCAGTGCAGCGAAGAGCTCTCCGAATTCGCCGCTAGCTCCACGGTCCTTCTCAGCTGCGAGTAGCAGCGCTCGCAGTACACAGAGCTTCGCAAGGCCCGAAGAGCCGGAGGGAAGTATCGCACACGCAAATGTGCCGGGACAGAGACGTGTTCTACGTTGTCCCCTCTCGTCGTGCAGTTTGTGCCTCTGCTGCTTCTGCTGTTAGGAATCGCTCCTTGAAAGGCGAGCGAGAGCGTCCTTCCGGGTGCATTGCACTGAGTCGAGTGCTCGCTCGGGACTTCGCTCTCGCGGCCAAGGCAAGAGGGCGTGCTTGCCCGCAGAACCGAGAACACGCTGTTGGGCAGAGCTGCAACTGACCGCTGGAGTTCAGCTCTCGCCGGACGGCAGAAGGCGAAGAACGAAGCCGCTTGCGAGCGGCGCAGTGCAGCGAAGAGCTCTCCGAATTCGCCGCTAGCTCCACGGTCCTTCTCAGCTGCGAGTAGCAGCGCTCGCAGTACACAGAGCTTCGCAAGGCCCGAAGAGCCGGAGGGAAGTATCGCACACGCAAATGTGCCGGGACAGAGACGTGTTCTACGTTGTCCCCTCTCGTCGTGCAGTTTGTGCCTCTGCTGCTTCTGCTGTTAGGAATCGCTCCTTGAAAGGCGAGCGAGAGCGTCCTTCCGGGTGCATTGCACTGAGTCGAGTGCTCGCTCGGGACTTCGCTCTCGCGGCCAAGGCAAGAGGGCGTGCTTGCCCGCAGAACCGAGAACACGCTGTTGGGCAGAGCTGCAACTGACCGCTGGAGTTCAGCTCTCGCCGGACGGCAGAAGGCGAAGAACGAAGCCGCTTGCGAGCGGCGCAGTGCAGCGAAGAGCTCTCCGAATTCGCCGCTAGCTCCACGGTCCTTCTCAGCTGCGAGTAGCAGCGCTCGCAGTACACAGAGCTTCGCAAGGCCCGAAGAGCCGGAGGGAAGTATCGCACACGCAAATGTGCCGGGACAGAGACGTGTTCTACGTTGTCCCCTCTCGTCGTGCAGTTTGTGCCTCTGCTGCTTCTGCTGTTAGGAATCGCTCCTTGAAAGGCGAGCGAGAGCGTCCTTCCGGGTGCATTGCACTGAGTCGAGTGCTCGCTCGGGACTTCGCTCTCGCGGCCAAGGCAAGAGGGCGTGCTTGCCCGCAGAACCGAGAACACGCTGTTGGGCAGAGCTGCAACTGACCGCTGGAGTTCAGCTCTCGCCGGACGGCAGAAGGCGAAGAACGAAGGCGCTTGCGAGCGGCGCAGTGCAGCGAAGAGCTCTCCGAATTCGCCGCTAGCTCCACGGTCCTTCTCAGCTGCGAGTAGCAGCGCTCGCAGTACACAGAGCTTCGCAAGGCCCGAAGAGCCGGAGGGAAGTATCGCACACGCAAATGTGCCGGGACAGAGACGTGTTCTACGGTGTCCCCTCTCGTCGTGCAGTTTGTGCCTCTGCTGCTTCTGCTGTTAGGAATCGCTCCTTGAAAGGCGAGCGAGAGCGTCCTTCCGGGTGCATTGCACTGAGTCGAGTGCTCGCTCGGGACTTCGCTCTCGCGGCCAAGGCAAGAGGGCGTGCTTGCCCGCAGAACCGAGAACACGCTGTTGGGCAGAGCTGCAACTGACCGCTGGAGTTCAGCTCTCGCCGGACGGCAGAAGGCGAAGAACGAAGGCGCTTGCGAGCGGCGCAGTGCAGCGAAGAGCTCTCCGAATTCGCCGCTAGCTCCACGGTCCTTCTCAGCTGCGAGTAGCAGCGCTCGCAGTACACAGAGCTTCGCAAGGCCCGAAGAGCCGGAGGGAAGTATCGCACACGCAAATGTGCCGGGACAGAGACGTGTTCTACGGTGTCCCCTCTCGTCGTGCAGTTTGTGCCTCTGCTGCTTCTGCTGTTAGGAATCGCTCCTTGAAAGGCGAGCGAGAGCGTCCTTCCGGGTGCATTGCACTGAGTCGAGTGCTCGCTCGGGACTTCGCTCTCGCGGCCAAGGCAAGAGGGCGTGCTTGCCCGCAGAACCGAGAACACGCTGTTGGGCAGAGCTGCAACTGACCGCTGGAGTTCAGCTCTCGCCGGACGGCAGAAGGCGAAGAACGAAGGCGCTTGCGAGCGGCGCAGTGCAGCGAAGAGCTCTCCGAATTCGCCGCTAGCTCCACGGTCCTTCTCAGCTGCGAGTAGCAGCGCTCGCAGTACACAGAGCTTCGCAAGGCCCGAAGACCCGGAGGGAAGTATCGCACACGCAAATGTGCCGGGACAGAGACGTGTTCTGCGTTGTCCCCTCTCGTCGTGCAGTTTGTGCCTCTGCTGCTTCTGCTGTTAGGAATCGCTCCTTGAAAGGCGAGCGAGAGCGTCCTTCCGGGTGCATTGCACTGAGTCGAGTGCTCGCTCGGGACTTCGCTCTCGCGGCCAAGGCAAGAGGGCGTGCTTGCCCGCAGAACCGAGAACACGCTGTTGGGCAGAGCTGCAGCTGACCGCTGGAGTTCAGCTCTCGCCGGACGGCAGAAGGCGAAGAACGAAGGCGCTTGCGAGCGGCGCAGTGCAGCGAAGAGCTCTCCGAATTCGCCGCTAGCTCCACGGTCCTTCTCAGCTGCGAGTAGCAGCGCTCGCAGTACACAGAGCTTCGCAAGGCCCGAAGAGCCGGAGGGAAGTATCGCACACGCAAATGTGCCGGGACAGAGACGTGTTCTACGTTGTCCCCTCTCGTCGTGCAGTTTGTGCCTCTGCTGCTTCTGCTGTCAGGAATCGCTCCTTGAAAGGCGAGCGAGAGCGTCCTTCCGGGTGCATTGCACTGAGTCGAGTGCTCGCTCGGGACTTCGCTCTCGCGGCCAAGGCAAGAGGGCGTGCTTGCCCGCAGAACCGAGAACACGCTGTTGGGCAGAGCTGCAACTGACCGCTGGAGTTCAGCTCTCGCCGGACGGCAGAAGGCGAAGAACGAAGGCGCTTGCGAGCGGCGCAGTGCAGCGAAGAGCTCTCCGAATTCGCCGCTAGCTCCACGGTCCTTCTCAGCTGCGAGTAGCAGCGCTCTCAGTACACAGAGCTTCGCAAGGCCCGAAGAGCCGGAGGGAAGTATCGCACACGCAAATGTGCCGGGACAGAGACGTGTTCTGCGTTGTCCCCTCTCGTCGTGCAGTTTGTGCCTCTGCTGCTTCTGCTGTTAGGAATCGCTCCTTGAAAGGCGAGCGAGAGCGTCCTTCCGGGTGCATTGCACTGAGTCGAGTGCTCGCTCGGGACTTTGCTCTCGCGGCCAAGGCAAGAGGGCGTGCTTGCCCGCAGAACCGAGAACACGCTGTTGGGCAGAGCTGCAACTGACCGCTGGAGTTCAGCTCTCGCCGGACGGCAGAAGGCGAAGAACGAAGCCGCTTGCGAGCGGCGCAGTGCAGCGAAGAGCTCTCCGAATTCGCCGCTAGCTCCACGGTCCTTCTCAGCTGCGAGTAGCAGCGCTCGCAGTACACAGAGCTTCGCAAGGCCCGAAGAGCCGGAGGGAAGTATCGCACACGCAAATGTGCCGGGACAGAGACGTGTTCTACGTTGTCCCCTCTCGTCGTGCAGTTTGTGCCTCTGCTGCTTCTGCTGTTAGGAATCGCTCCTTGAAAGGCGAGCGAGAGCGTCCTTCCGGGTGCATTGCACTGAGTCGAGTGCTCGCTCGGGACTTCGCTCTCGCGGCCAAGGCAAGAGGGCGTGCTTGCCCGCAGAACCGAGAACACGCTGTTGGGCAGAGCTGCAACTGACCGCTGGAGTTCAGCTCTCGCCGGACGGCAGAAGGCGAAGAACGAAGGCGCTTGCGAGCGGCGCAGTGCAGCGAAGAGCTCTCCGAATTCGCCGCTAGCTCCACGGTCCTTCTCAGCTGCGAGTAGCAGCGCTCGCAGTACACAGAGCTTCGCAAGGCCCGAAGAGCCGGAGGGAAGTATCGCACACGCAAATGTGCCGGGACAGAGACGTGTTCTACGTTGTCCCCTCTCGTCGTGCAGTTTGTGCCTCTGCTGCTTCTGCTGTCAGGAATCGCTCCTTGAAAGGCGAGCGAGAGCGTCCTTCCGGGTGCATTGCACTGAGTCGAGTGCTCGCTCGGGACTTTGCTCTCGGGGCCAAGGCAAGAGGGCGTGCTTGCCCGCAGAACCGAGAACACGCTGTTGGGCAGAGCTGCAACTGACCGCTGGAGTTCAGCCTTCGCCGGACGGCAGAAGGCGAAGAACGAAGCCGCTTGCGAGCGGCGCAGTGCAGCGAAGAGCTCTCCGAATTCGCCGCTAGCTCCACGGTCCTTCTCAGCTGCGAGTAGCAGCGCTCGCAGTACACAGAGCTTCGCAAGGCCCGAAGAGCCGGAGGGAAGTATCGCACACGCAAATGTGCCGGGACAGAGACGTGTTCTACGTTGTCCCCTCTCGTCGTGCAGTTTGTGCCTCTGCTGCTTCTGCTGTTAGGAATCGCTCCTTGAAAGGCGAGCGAGAGCGTCCTTCCGGGTGCATTGCACTGAGTCGAGTGCTCGCTCGGGGACTTCGCTCTCGCGGCCAAGGCAAGAGGGCGTGCTTGCCCGCAGAACCGAGAACACGCTGTTGGGCAGAGCTGCAACTGACCGCTGGAGTTCAGCTCTCGCCGGACGGCAGAAGGCGAAGAACGAAGCCGCTTGCGAGCGGCGCAGTGCAGCGAAGAGCTCTCCGAATTCGCCGCTAGCTCCACGGTCCTTCTCAGCTGCGAGTAGCAGCGCTCGCAGTACACAGAGCTTCGCAAGGCCCGAAGAGCCGGAGGGAAGTATCGCACACGCAAATGTGCCGGGACAGAGACGTGTTCTACGTTGTCCCCTCTCGTCGTGCAGTTTGTGCCTCTGCTGCTTCTGCTGTTAGGAATCGCTCCTTGAAAGGCGAGCGAGAGCGTCCTTCCGGGTGCATTGCACTGAGTCGAGTGCTCGCTCGGGACTTCGCTCTCGCGGCCAAGGCAAGAGGGCGTGCTTGCCCGCAGAACCGAGAACACGCTGTTGGGCAGAGCTGCAACTGACCGCTGGAGTTCAGCTCTCGCCGGACGGCAGAAGGCGAAGAACGAAGCCGCTTGCGAGCGGCGCAGTGCAGCGAAGAGCTCTCCGAATTCGCCGCTAGCTCCACGGTCCTTCTCAGCTGCGAGTAGCAGCGCTCGCAGTACACAGAGCTTCGCAAGGCCCGAAGAGCCGGAGGGAAGTATCGCACACGCAAATGTGCCGGGACAGAGACGTGTTCTACGTTGTCCCCTCTCGTCGTGCAGTTTGTGCCTCTGCTGCTTCTGCTGTTAGGAATCGCTCCTTGAAAGGCGAGCGAGAGCGTCCTTCCGGGTGCATGGCACTGAGTCGAGTGCTCGCTCGGGACTTCGCTCTCGCGGCCAAGGCAAGAGGGCGTGCTTGCCCGCAGAACCGAGAACACGCTGTTGGGCAGAGCTGCAACTGACCGCTGGAGTTCAGCTCTCGCCGGACGGCAGAAGGCGAAGAACGAAGCCGCTTGCGAGCGGCGCAGTGCAGCGAAGAGCTCTCCGAATTCGCCGCTAGCTCCACGGTCCTTCTCAGCTGCGAGTAGCAGCGCTCGCAGTACACAGAGCTTCGCAAGGCCCGAAGAGCCGGAGGGAAGTATCGCACACGCAAATGTGCCGGGACAGAGACGTGTTCTACGGTGTCCCCTCTCGTCGTGCAGTTTGTGCCTCTGCTGCTTCTGCTGTTAGGAATCGCTCCTTGAAAGGCGAGCGAGAGCGTCCTTCCGGGTGCATTGCACTGAGTCGAGTGCTCGCTCGGGACTTCGCTCTCGCGGCCAAGGCAAGAGGGCGTGCTTGCCCGCAGAACCGAGAACACGCTGTTGGGCAGAGCTGCAACTGACCGCTGGAGTTCAGCTCTCGCCGGACGGCAGAAGGCGAAGAACGAAGGCGCTTGCGAGCGGCGCAGTGCAGCGAAGAGCTCTCCGAATTCGCCGCTAGCTCCACGGTCCTTCTCAGCTGCGAGTAGCAGCGCTCGCAGTACACAGAGCTTCGCAAGGCCCGAAGACCCGGAGGGAAGTATCGCACACGCAAATGTGCCGGGACAGAGACGTGTTCTGCGTTGTCCCCTCTCGTCGTGCAGTTTGTGCCTCTGCTGCTTCTGCTGTTAGGAATCGCTCCTTGAAAGGCGAGCGAGAGCGTCCTTCCGGGTGCATTGCACTGAGTCGAGTGCTCGCTCGGGACTTCGCTCTCGCGGCCAAGGCAAGAGGGCGTGCTTGCCCGCAGAACCGAGAACACGCTGTTGGGCAGAGCTGCAGCTGACCGCTGGAGTTCAGCTCTCGCCGGACGGCAGAAGGCGAAGAACGAAGGCGCTTGCGAGCGGCGCAGTGCAGCGAAGAGCTCTCCGAATTCGCCGCTAGCTCCACGGTCCTTCTCAGCTGCGAGTAGCAGCGCTCGCAGTACACAGAGCTTCGCAAGGCCCGAAGAGCCGGAGGGAAGTATCGCACACGCAAATGTGCCGGGACAGAGACGTGTTCTACGTTGTCCCCTCTCGTCGTGCAGTTTGTGCCTCTGCTGCTTCTGCTGTCAGGAATCGCTCCTTGAAAGGCGAGCGAGAGCGTCCTTCCGGGTGCATTGCACTGAGTCGAGTGCTCGCTCGGGACTTCGCTCTCGCGGCCAAGGCAAGAGGGCGTGCTTGCCCGCAGAACCGAGAACACGCTGTTGGGCAGAGCTGCAACTGACCGCTGGAGTTCAGCTCTCGCCGGACGGCAGAAGGCGAAGAACGAAGGCGCTTGCGAGCGGCGCAGTGCAGCGAAGAGCTCTCCGAATTCGCCGCTAGCTCCACGGTCCTTCTCAGCTGCGAGTAGCAGCGCTCTCAGTACACAGAGCTTCGCAAGGCCCGAAGAGCCGGAGGGAAGTATCGCACACGCAAATGTGCCGGGACAGAGACGTGTTCTGCGTTGTCCCCTCTCGTCGTGCAGTTTGTGCCTCTGCTGCTTCTGCTGTTAGGAATCGCTCCTTGAAAGGCGAGCGAGAGCGTCCTTCCGGGTGCATTGCACTGAGTCGAGTGCTCGCTCGGGACTTTGCTCTCGCGGCCAAGGCAAGAGGGCGTGCTTGCCCGCAGAACCGAGAACACGCTGTTGGGCAGAGCTGCAACTGACCGCTGGAGTTCAGCTCTCGCCGGACGGCAGAAGGCGAAGAACGAAGCCGCTTGCGAGCGGCGCAGTGCAGCGAAGAGCTCTCCGAATTCGCCGCTAGCTCCACGGTCCTTCTCAGCTGCGAGTAGCAGCGCTCGCAGTACACAGAGCTTCGCAAGGCCCGAAGAGCCGGAGGGAAGTATCGCACACGCAAATGTGCCGGGACAGAGACGTGTTCTACGTTGTCCCCTCTCGTCGTGCAGTTTGTGCCTCTGCTGCTTCTGCTGTTAGGAATCGCTCCTTGAAAGGCGAGCGAGAGCGTCCTTCCGGGTGCATTGCACTGAGTCGAGTGCTCGCTCGGGACTTTGCTCTCGCGGCCAAGGCAAGAGGGCGTGCTTGCCCGCAGAACCGAGAACACGCTGTTGGGCAGAGCTGCAGCTGACCGCTGGAGTTCAGCTCTCGCCGGACGGCAGAAGGCGAAGAACGAAGCCGCTTGCGAGCGGCGCAGTGCAGCGAAGAGCTCTCCGAATTCGCCGCTAGCTCCACGGTCCTTCTCAGCTGCGAGTAGCTGCTCTCGCAGTACACAGAGCTTCGCAAGGCCCGAAGAGCCGGAGGGAAGTATCGCACACGCAAATGTGCCGGGACAGAGACGTGTTCTACGTTGTCCCCTCTCGTCGTGCAGTTTGTGCCTCTGCTGCTTCTGCTGTCAGGAATCGCTCCTTGAAAGGCGAGCGAGAGCGTCCTTCCGGGTGCATTGCACTGAGTCGAGTGCTCGCTCGGGACTTCGCTCTCGGGGCCAAGGCAAGAGGGCGTGCTTGCCCGCAGAACCGAGAACACGCTGTTGGGCAGAGCTGCAGCTGACCGCTGGAGTTCAGCCTTCGCCGGACGGCAGAAGGCGAAGAACGAAGGCGCTTGCGAGCGGCGCAGTGCAGCGAAGAGCTCTCCGAATTCGCCGCTAGCTCCACGGTCCTTCTCAGCTGCGAGTAGCAGCGCTCGCAGTACACAGAGCTTCGCAAGGCCCGAAGAGCCGGAGGGAAGTATCGCACACGCAAATGTGCCGGGACAGAGACGTGTTCTACGTTGTCCCCTCTCGTCGTGCAGTTTGTGCCTCTGCTGCTTCTGCTGTTAGGAATCGCTCCTTGAAAGGCGAGCGAGAGCGTCCTTCCGGGTGCATTGCACTGAGTCGAGTGCTCGCTCGGGACTTCGCTCTCGCGGCCAAGGCAAGAGGGCGTGCTTGCCCGCAGAACCGAGAACACGCTGTTGGGCAGAGCTGCAACTGACCGCTGGAGTTCAGCTCTCGCCGGACGGCAGAAGGCGAAGAACGAAGGCGCTTGCGAGCGGCGCAGTGCAGCGAAGAGCTCTCCGAATTCGCCGCTAGCTCCACGGTCCTTCTCAGCTGCGAGTAGCAGCGCTCGCAGTACACAGAGCTTCGCAAGGCCCGAAGAGCCGGAGGGAAGTATCGCACACGCAAATGTGCCGGGACAGAGACGTGTTCTACGTTGTCCCCTCTCGTCGTGCAGTTTGTGCCTCTGCTGCTTCTGCTGTTAGGAATCGCTCCTTGAAAGGCGAGCGAGAGCGTCCTTCCGGGTGCATGGCACTGAGTCGAGTGCTCGCTCGGGACTTCGCTCTCGCGGCCAAGGCAAGAGGGCGTGCTTGCCCGCAGAACCGAGAACACGCTGTTGGGCAGAGCTGCAACTGACCGCTGGAGTTCAGCTCTCGCCGGACGGCAGAAGGCGAAGAACGAAGCCGCTTGCGAGCGGCGCAGTGCAGCGAAGAGCTCTCCGAATTCGCCGCTAGCTCCACGGTCCTTCTCAGCTGCGAGTAGCAGCGCTCGCAGTACACAGAGCTTCGCAAGGCCCGAAGAGCCGGAGGGAAGTATCGCACACGCAAATGTGCCGGGACAGAGACGTGTTCTACGTTGTCCCCTCTCGTCGTGCAGTTTGTGCCTCTGCTGCTTCTGCTGTTAGGAATCGCTCCTTGAAAGGCGAGCGAGAGCGTCCTTCCGGGTGCATGGCACTGAGTCGAGTGCTCGCTCGGGACTTCGCTCTCGCGGCCAAGGCAAGAGGGCGTGCTTGCCCGCAGAACCGAGAACACGCTGTTGGGCAGAGCTGCAACTGACCGCTGGAGTTCAGCTCTCGCCGGACGGCAGAAGGCGAAGAACGAAGGCGCTTGCGAGCGGCGCAGTGCAGCGAAGAGCTCTCCGAATTCGCCGCTAGCTCCACGGTCCTTCTCAGCTGCGAGTAGCAGCGCTCGCAGTACACAGAGCTTCGCAAGGCCCGAAGACCCGGAGGGAAGTATCGCACACGCAAATGTGCCGGGACAGAGACGTGTTCTGCGTTGTCCCTTCTCGTCGTGCAGTTTGTGCCTCTGCTGCTTCTGCTGTTAGGAATCGCTCCTTGAAAGGCGAGCGAGAGCGTCCTTCCGGGTGCATTGCACTGAGTCGAGTGCTCGCTCGGGACTTCGCTCTCGCGGCCAAGGCAAGAGGGCGTGCTTGCCCGCAGAACCGAGAACACGCTGTTGGGCAGAGCTGCAACTGACCGCTGGAGTTCAGCTCTCGCCGGACGGCAGAAGGCGAAGAACGAAGCCGCTTGCGAGCGGCGCAGTGCAGCGAAGAGCTCTCCGAATTCGCCGCTAGCTCCACGGTCCTTCTCAGCTGCGAGTAGCAGCGCTCGCAGTACACAGAGCTTCGCAAGGCCCGAAGAGCCGGAGGGAAGTATCGCACACGCAAATGTGCCGGGACAGAGACGTGTTCTACGTTGTCCCCTCTCGTCGTGCAGTTTGTGCCTCTGCTGCTTCTGCTGTTAGGAATCGCTCCTTGAAAGGCGAGCGAGAGCGTCCTTCCGGGTGCATTGCACTGAGTCGAGTGCTCGCTCGGGACTTTGCTCTCGCGGCCAAGGCAAGAGGGCGTGCTTGCCCGCAGAACCGAGAACACGCTGTTGGGCAGAGCTGCAGCTGACCGCTGGAGTTCAGCTCTCGCCGGACGGCAGAAGGCGAAGAACGAAGCCGCTTGCGAGCGGCGCAGTGCAGCGAAGAGCTCTCCGAATTCGCCGCTAGCTCCACGGTCCTTCTCAGCTGCGAGTAGCAGCGCTCGCAGTACACAGAGCTTCGCAAGGCCCGAAGAGCCGGAGGGAAGTATCGCACACGCAAATGTGCCGGGACAGAGACGTGTTCTACGTTGTCCCCTCTCGTCGTGCAGTTTGTGCCTCTGCTGCTTCTGCTGTCAGGAATCGCTCCTTGAAAGGCGAGCGAGAGCGTCCTTCCGGGTGCATTGCACTGAGTCGAGTGCTCGCTCGGGACTTTGCTCTCGGGGCCAAGGCAAGAGGGCGTGCTTGCCCGCAGAACCGAGAACACGCTGTTGGGCAGAGCTGCAACTGACCGCTGGAGTTCAGCCTTCGCCGGACGGCAGAAGGCGAAGAACGAAGCCGCTTGCGAGCGGCGCAGTGCAGCGAAGAGCTCTCCGAATTCGCCGCTAGCTCCACGGTCCTTCTCAGCTGCGAGTAGCAGCGCTCGCAGTACACAGAGCTTCGCAAGGCCCGAAGAGCCGGAGGGAAGTATCGCACACGCAAATGTGCCGGGACAGAGACGTGTTCTACGTTGTCCCCTCTCGTCGTGCAGTTTGTGCCTCTGCTGCTTCTGCTGTTAGGAATCGCTCCTTGAAAGGCGAGCGAGAGCGTCCTTCCGGGTGCATTGCACTGAGTCGAGTGCTCGCTCGGGACTTTGCTCTCGCGGCCAAGGCAAGAGGGCGTGCTTGCCCGCAGAACCGAGAACACGCTGTTGGGCAGAGCTGCAACTGACCGCTGGAGTTCAGCTCTCGCCGGACGGCAGAAGGCGAAGAACGAAGCCGCTTGCGAGCGGCGCAGTGCAGCGAAGAGCTCTCCGAATTCGCCGCTAGCTCCACGGTCCTTCTCAGCTGCGAGTAGCAGCGCTCGCAGTACACAGAGCTTCGCAAGGCCCGAAGAGCCGGAGGGAAGTATCGCACACGCAAATGTGCCGGGACAGAGACGTGTTCTACGTTGTCCCCTCTCGTCGTGCAGTTTGTGCCTCTGCTGCTTCTGCTGTTAGGAATCGCTCCTTGAAAGGCGAGCGAGAGCGTCCTTCCGGGTGCATTGCACTGAGTCGAGTGCTCGCTCGGGACTTCGCTCTCGCGGCCAAGGCAAGAGGGCGTGCTTGCCCGCAGAACCGAGAACACGCTGTTGGGCAGAGCTGCAACTGACCGCTGGAGTTCAGCTCTCGCCGGACGGCAGAAGGCGAAGAACGAAGCCGCTTGCGAGCGGCGCAGTGCAGCGAAGAGCTCTCCGAATTCGCCGCTAGCTCCACGGTCCTTCTCAGCTGCGAGTAGCAGCGCTCGCAGTACACAGAGCTTCGCAAGGCCCGAAGAGCCGGAGGGAAGTATCGCACACGCAAATGTGCCGGGACAGAGACGTGTTCTACGTTGTCCCCTCTCGTCGTGCAGTTTGTGCCTCTGCTGCTTCTGCTGTTAGGAATCGCTCCTTGAAAGGCGAGCGAGAGCGTCCTTCCGGGTGCATTGCACTGAGTCGAGTGCTCGCTCGGGACTTCGCTCTCGCGGCCAAGGCAAGAGGGCGTGCTTGCCCGCAGAACCGAGAACACGCTGTTGGGCAGAGCTGCAACTGACCGCTGGAGTTCAGCTCTCGCCGGACGGCAGAAGGCGAAGAACGAAGCCGCTTGCGAGCGGCGCAGTGCAGCGAAGAGCTCTCCGAATTCGCCGCTAGCTCCACGGTCCTTCTCAGCTGCGAGTAGCAGCGCTCGCAGTACACAGAGCTTCGCAAGGCCCGAAGAGCCGGAGGGAAGTATCGCACACGCAAATGTGCCGGGACAGAGACGTGTTCTACGGTGTCCCCTCTCGTCGTGCAGTTTGTGCCTCTGCTGCTTCTGCTGTTAGGAATCGCTCCTTGAAAGGCGAGCGAGAGCGTCCTTCCGGGTGCATTGCACTGAGTCGAGTGCTCGCTCGGGACTTCGCTCTCGCGGCCAAGGCAAGAGGGCGTGCTTGCCCGCAGAACCGAGAACACGCTGTTGGGCAGAGCTGCAACTGACCGCTGGAGTTCAGCTCTCGCCGGACGGCAGAAGGCGAAGAACGAAGCCGCTTGCGAGCGGCGCAGTGCAGCGAAGAGCTCTCCGAATTCGCCGCTAGCTCCACGGTCCTTCTCAGCTGCGAGTAGCAGCGCTCGCAGTACACAGAGCTTCGCAAGGCCCGAAGAGCCGGAGGGAAGTATCGCACACGCAAATGTGCCGGGACAGAGACGTGTTCTACGGTGTCCCCTCTCGTCGTGCAGTTTGTGCCTCTGCTGCTTCTGCTGTTAGGAATCGCTCCTTGAAAGGCGAGCGAGAGCGTCCTTCCGGGTGCATTGCACTGAGTCGAGTGCTCGCTCGGGACTTCGCTCTCGCGGCCAAGGCAAGAGGGCGTGCTTGCCCGCAGAACCGAGAACACGCTGTTGGGCAGAGCTGCAACTGACCGCTGGAGTTCAGCTCTCGCCGGACGGCAGAAGGCGAAGAACGAAGGCGCTTGCGAGCGGCGCAGTGCAGCGAAGAGCTCTCCGAATTCGCCGCTAGCTCCACGGTCCTTCTCAGCTGCGAGTAGCAGCGCTCGCAGTACACAGAGCTTCGCAAGGCCCGAAGACCCGGAGGGAAGTATCGCACACGCAAATGTGCCGGGACAGAGACGTGTTCTGCGTTGTCCCCTCTCGTCGTGCAGTTTGTGCCTCTGCTGCTTCTGCTGTTAGGAATCGCTCCTTGAAAGGCGAGCGAGAGCGTCCTTCCGGGTGCATTGCACTGAGTCGAGTGCTCGCTCGGGACTTCGCTCTCGCGGCCAAGGCAAGAGGGCGTGCTTGCCCGCAGAACCGAGAACACGCTGTTGGGCAGAGCTGCAACTGACCGCTGGAGTTCAGCTCTCGCCGGACGGCAGAAGGCGAAGAACGAAGGCGCTTGCGAGCGGCGCAGTGCAGCGAAGAGCTCTCCGAATTCGCCGCTAGCTCCACGGTCCTTCTCAGCTGCGAGTAGCAGCGCTCTCAGTACACAGAGCTTCGCAAGGCCCGAAGAGCCGGAGGGAAGTATCGCACACGCAAATGTGCCGGGACAGAGACGTGTTCTGCGTTGTCCCCTCTCGTCGTGCAGTTTGTGCCTCTGCTGCTTCTGCTGTTAGGAATCGCTCCTTGAAAGGCGAGCGAGAGCGTCCTTCCGGGTGCATTGCACTGAGTCGAGTGCTCGCTCGGGACTTTGCTCTCGCGGCCAAGGCAAGAGGGCGTGCTTGCCCGCAGAACCGAGAACACGCTGTTGGGCAGAGCTGCAACTGACCGCTGGAGTTCAGCTCTCGCCGGACGGCAGAAGGCGAAGAACGAAGCCGCTTGCGAGCGGCGCAGTGCAGCGAAGAGCTCTCCGAATTCGCCGCTAGCTCCACGGTCCTTCTCAGCTGCGAGTAGCAGCGCTCGCAGTACACAGAGCTTCGCAAGGCCCGAAGAGCCGGAGGGAAGTATCGCACACGCAAATGTGCCGGGACAGAGACGTGTTCTACGTTGTCCCCTCTCGTCGTGCAGTTTGTGCCTCTGCTGCTTCTGCTGTTAGGAATCGCTCCTTGAAAGGCGAGCGA